>NC_080176.1:23245151-23339568 GCF_950295315.1 Erinaceus europaeus | reverse complement strand
GAGAGGAGGGAAGACAGAGAGGGGGAGAGAAAGACAGACACCTGCAGACCTGCTTCACCACCTGTGAAGCGACTCCCCTGCAGGTGGGGAGCCAGGGGCTCGAACCGGGATCCTTATGCCGGTCATTGCGCTTTGCACCACGTGCGCTTAATCCACTGCGCTCTGCCTGATTCCCAAATCAATAAAGTTAAAAATAATTTTTTAAAAAAGTTTTCAAAGGGGGCTGGTTCTGCAGGTGTCTGTCTTTCTCTCCCCCTCTCTGTCTTCCCCTCTTCTCTTGCTTTTTTTTTTTCTGTGTTCTATCCAACAACAGCAATAACAACAACAATAACAAGGGCAATAAAAGTTTTCAGAAAACTGTCACAATAGTGAGCAACTGACTGACTGATGGGAAGAAAAGGTCTATGTGATTATGTGATGACAATGTCCCAGGCAGGGTTGGTGGGAATGAGAACTGGTCAGTCCCTTACGGGAAAGCAATGCACCGTGTACAGAGACTTAAAAAACTCGGGGGAGATAGCACAACAGACTGAAACACAAGGCTGCTTGAGGGCTCAGAGATGCCTGGTCCAGTCAGCACCACCACCATAAGCCAAGATTTTGCAGCCCTCCTTAATTTCTGTCTCTCTCATCTAAAGAGATAAATAAAATGGGGCCAGGTGGTGGCGCACCTGGTTGAGCGCACATGTTGCAACGTGTGAGGACCCGGGTTCAGATCCCTGGTCCCCACCTGCAGCAGGGGAAGCTTCACAAGTGATGAAACAGGTCTGCTGCTTTCTCTCTGTCTCTCTCCCTATGTCCCCCTCCCCTCTCTCGATATCTGGTTGTCTCTGCCCAATAAATATAATTTAAAAAATAAAATAAGTGGTTTGGGAGGTGGTGCGGTGAATAAAGCATTGAATTCTCAAGCATGAAGTCATGAGTTCAATCCTTAGCAGCACATGTACCAGAGTAATGTTTGGTTCTTTCTCATGAATAAATAAATTCTTAAAAAATTAATAAAATTAAAAAAGAGAGAAATCTTAAACGGAAACAAAAATGTGGTGGTGGGGGGGTCACGCAGTAACACAGCTGGTTAAACCAGGTCCTTGTGAGGGTCTCCTTGTGCTCTGCTCTGCACTATGTGCGTTTAACCTGGCGTGCCACTGCCCGGCCCCTGGATTTCTTTCTTAATCCATTTCTCCATATTAAATCGACAGTTTTGTAGTTCTTCAAATTTCATGACCATGTAACTCTTAGACAAATTTTCCTCTCGATTTGACTCACTAACTGCCTGTCCATCTTGATTTCCCAGCTTGGAGCTTTCCCTAGGTAGGCCCGTCTGCTTTTGTCTCTGTTATTGGTCTGTATTTGGTGCTGGGTTCTGCTTTGAGTTATGGGTGGACAGGAGACATGATGCAGAACTGTGATTGCCTGATAGTCCTTAAACATGGCCCATGGCTGCGGGGAGGAGGGCCCAGAGCCTCTCTTCCCAGACCCCTTCCTGCAGGAAACTCTGCTGTGAGGTCACAGTCAGTCCCTTTTCCAGCTGCAGAGCCGTCTGACCTCGATCACCAGGCTCTCTATGGCAGCAGAACACTTGTGAGTTTGGTTTGTTCTCCAGCTGCCTCAAGGGTACTGTTTCCAAATTCTTAGCTAGTATCCCACAAACGCTAGAAGAAGAAGCTAGTATCCCTGAAGTTCCCCTAAAAAGTTGCTTCAGCTCTAAACAGCAGTCTCCCTCCCCTCCCTGTTTTTTGTTATTATTATTGTTGTTGTTGTTGGATAGGACAGAGAGCAATGGAGAGAGGAGGGGAAGACAAAGAGGGGGAGAGAAAGAGAGACACCTGCAGACCTGCTTCACCGCTTGTGAAGTGACTCCCCTGCAGGTGGGGAGCCAGAGGTGGGGAGGCTCGAACCAGGATACTTAGGCTTCGCGCCACGTGCGCTTAACCTGCTGTGCCACCACTGGACTCCCCCTTCCCTGCTTTTTAAGCCTCTGATGATTGCAAAGGCAGTGCTGTTATTTATTTATTTATTTATTACACTAGAGCAATGCTCAAGTCTGGCTTATGGTGGTGTGAGGTATTGAACCTGAGACCTTGGAGCCTCAGGCAGGAAAATCTCTTTACATAACCATTGAGCTATCTTCCCTACCTCAGTGCTGTGTTTCTACATGAGTCCTTTTCTCCCTCCCTTCCAGCTTCCATTGCTGACATGTAATCTCCAACCTTCAGATAATGGCTTTTTTTTTTTTACCTTTACCAGAAATCCCAGCTGTTCTCTGATGAAATTTGTTGAGTTATTTTGCTGTAATCAATACTTCATTATTTAAAAACTCAGTACAGGGAGTTGTGCGGTAGCACGGAAGGTTAAGCACAGTTGGTACAAAGCGCAAGGACCGGCATAAGGATCCCGGTTTGAGCCCCGGGCTTCCCACCTGTAAGGGAGGAGTCACTTCACAGGAGGTGAAGCAGGTCTGCAGGTGTCTATCTTTCTCTCCCCCTCTCTGTCTTCCCCTCCTCTCTCTATTTCTCTCTGTCCTATCCAACAATGAACGACATCAACAACAACAATAACCACAAGACTACAACAAGGGCAACAAAAGGGGAAAAAAAAAGGCCTCCAGGAGCAGTAGATTCATAGTGCAGGCACTGAGCTCCAGCAATAACCCTGGAGGCAAAAAAAAAAAAAGAATATTAAAACATGTCAAACACCGGAGAATGTTCAATGCATGTTTGGCTGAACTGTTACTGTAAAAGGCAGTAGCCTTGAAATTCCCTTTTTATGCAGTTGTTTGTTAAGTGCTTTTAGTATGAGTTGCTTGTAGTATGAGGTGTAAAATTCCTTGCCCCTTCCCCCTTGAATAAGCAGGACCTAATCAGTTAAGGCCACCCATTGTTCAAAGGACCCTGCCTGAGGACAAGCCTTATCAGGACCTTATCAGTGAAGGCCACCCATTGTTCGAAGGACCCTACATGGGGACAAGCCTTATCAGGACCTTTGAACAGACTTTGTGGTATGCTGCCTACCAGATGGGTGGTCATAGCCGATGGCAGGAGGATGTGGCGACCCTGCCTGGTTGAATTCTATTGGTTGTGTGATCTTACTATATTTGAAACTAGCCCGCGCTTTGCTTTGAATGGATCATGCTTTTGCTAAGTTTGAAATGATTGGATCTTGTGTTTGCTATAGCCTGTTATTGGATGTAGGTTGATAAGGTGATGTGCTCCCCCTCCCTGAGTGTAGTCTGAATTCCTATAAATTGTATGGTTTGAGCCCTGTTCGGGGCCGAGCTTGGTAGACTAACACCAGTCACCATCTCGGCCCGGATTGCAATTCGTCAATAAACATCTTTGCTTCCTTACAGTGGATGGTGGTTTGATTTATGCTCGCTAGCAGTTACCATTTCTCTTAAAAGTGGTAAGTTAGTAGCGGGTTAAGCCCAGGGTGGCTCAAAGCACAAGGACTGGTGTAAGGATCCCAGTTCGAGCCCCCGGCTCCCCACCTGCAGGGACGTCACTTTACAGGCAGTTAAGCAGGTCTGCAGTTGTCTTTCTCTCCCCCTCTGTCTTCCCATCCTCTCTCCATTTCTCTCAGTCGTATCCAACAGCAACAACATCAACAACAATAAAACAAGGGCAACAAAAAGGGAATAAATATTTTTTAAAAAAGTGGTAAGTTAGAAGTGACCCCTCCCTCCCTTCCTTCCTTCCTTCCTTCCTTCCTTCCTTCCTTCCTAGATAGGCATTGAGAAGGGGAGGTGGAGATAGAGAACAACAGAGACACCTGCAGCCCTGCTCCACCACTCCTGAAGCTTTCCCCCTACAGGTGGAGAACAGGAGCTTGAACCTGGCTCCTTGGGCACTGTAATGTGAGTGCTTAACCAGGTTAAGTGCCAAGGCCTGCCTCCCTTTTTTCCTTTTTTTTTCTTTTTAACTTCCTTTTTAACTCTTGTACAAATTTATTATTAGGTTTTGTTTGTTGTTGTTTTTAACCATAACACTAGTCATCTCTGGCTTATAGTGATGTTGAGGTCTGAACCTGGGACTTTCATTTTTTATTTTTTTGTATAACCACTTTGCTACTTCCCTAGCCCTAGATGTGATTATGGTGGTGCGAGGGATTGAACTTGGGACTTTGGAGCCTCAGGCATGAGAGCCTCTTTGCAGAACCATTATGCCCCTAGATGTGATTTTTTAAAAATAATTTTTGATGGCGTATTGCACCAAAGTAAAAGACTCTGGGGTGGATGGGGCGTGGGGGAGAATACAGGTCCAAGAATGATAACAGAGGACCTAGTGGGGGTTGTATTGTTATATGGAAAACTGGGAAATGTTACGCATGTACAAACTATTGTATTTACTGTCCAATGTAAAACAATTCCTCAATAAAGATATTAAAAGCCAAAACCTGGAAGCAACCCAGGTGTCCAACAACAGATGAGTGGCTGAGCAAGTTGTGGTCTATATACACAATGGAATACTACTCAGCTGTAAAAAATGGTGACTTCACCGTTTTCAGCCGATCTTGGATGGACTTTGAAAAATTCATGTTGAGTGAAATAAGTCAGAAACAGAAGAATGAATATGGGATGATCTCACTCTCAGGCAGAAGTTGAAAAACAAGATCAGAAAAGAAAACACAAGTAGAACCTGAAATGGATTTGGCATATTGCACCAAAGTAAGACTCTGGGGTGGGTGGGTGGTGAGAATACAGGTCCATGAAGGATGATAGATAACATAGTGGGGGTTGTGTTGTTATATGGGAAACTGAGGAATGTTATGCATGTACAAACTATTGTATTTACTGTTGAATGTAAAACATTAATTCCCCGATAAAGAAATAAAAAAAGAAATAAAAAAATTGGGATCAGGGGCAGATAGCATAATGGTGATGCAGAGACTCTCATGCCTGAGCCTCCAAAGTCCCAGGTTCAATCCCCAGCACCATCATGAGCCAGAGCTGAGCAGGGCTCTGGGGAAAAATTAAATAATAATTATTATTATTTTGTGGTCGGGTTAAAAAACTAATTTCAGGGTTCAGCTTTTCAAGCAGGTTCACGTCAATACGTAAGCTACGATGAGCAGGTGGAGAATGACAGACGACAAGGAGCTGGTGGGGACGCAGGAGGATGGCGCCAAGGCCCAGGGCACATCCCTTGGGGAACCCGGCCCCGGCGCCATAGAGGAACACCAAGATGGCGGCCGGCGCGCCCTCAGCCGGAGCCGAGCGCGGCCGAAGGTTCCCGAGCGCTCCCGAGAGTTGCCGAGCGCGCGCGAGCGTTCCCGAAGTCGTGCTTCCCCCCCCCCCCAAACCCCGCCCTGAGCCTGGGAGCGCCGCGCGCGCGCACGCGTGCGGGGGTGGAGGGGCGGCCGGATGTGAGTGGAGCGGCCATTTCCTGTTTCTCCGCAGTTCTCCTCAGCCCTGGGTGGTGGCCGCCGCTGGGCTCCGGCTTCGCGTCGGCCGAGGCAGGGCGAGGCGTCGTGGACAGCGGCCCCGGCTCCCCGCGCCCCGTCCCAGACCCCGGCCCCGGCCCCGTCCCCGGCCCCGCGCCCGGCTGCCGGCGCGACCCCGAGCGGCCCGATGCAGGCCATCAAGTGTGTGGTGGTGGGCGACGGGTGAGTGCCGAGCGGGGCCTAGGCCGCGCCGAAGCCGCGGGCTCGCGTGGGGCGGGTGGCCGGGCCGGGCGGGCCGGGCGGCGGGCGGGCTTCTCCTTCTCCCGCCTGCCCTGAGTGGGCCGGCTCCACCCCGGCACCCCCGTTTCTGCGCTGGGGCGGCGGCGACGGCGATGGCAACAATAATGGGCATAATAATACTGCCCTGACCGCCCCGCCCTGCCTTCCCGGGATCCCCGGGCGCCCCTGGCGTCTCTCCGTCTCTCTGTCTCTTTGTTCTCTGTCTCACTGTTCTGTCTCTGTTTTCTCACGCTGCCTCTGTCTCTGTTCTGTCTCACTGTTCTGTCCTCAGTCTCTGTCTCTTGTTATCTCTCACGTTCTCTGTCTCTGTTCTCTCTCCCACTGTCTCTGTCTCTCTGTTCACTCACTCTGTCTCACTGTTCTCACTGTCTCTCACTGTTCTCTCATTGTCTCTGTTTTCTCTGTCTCGCTGTTCTGCCCTCTCAGTCTCTGTCTCTGTTCACTCTGCACTGTCTCACTGTTCTCTCCTCACGGACTCGCTGTTCTGTCCTCTCACTGTCTCTGTTCTCTCACTGTCTCTGCCTCACTGCTCTCACTGTTCTCTCTGTCTCTGTCCTTTCTGTTTCGCTGTCACTGTTTCTCTGATTCTGGTTGTGCCCATCTTTTCTGGCTTTCTCTGTTTCTGTCTGGATATCTCTGTCTCTCTCCGTTTCTGGTTCTGGTTGTCTCTGTCTCTGTCTCTGTCTCTGGTTCTCTGGAGGAGAAACTGCCCGGGTCTCAGCAGGCCAGGCGGGGAGGAGGAGCCGACAGTGTCAGCCGGCGCCTGCCACGGCGGGTGGCGGGGTGGCACCTGCGTCTGAAGCGCGGCGCGTGGCGGGCCTCCCGCGGACTGTTAGCCTCCCAGGGTGCCCAGCTTGTGCCGGGTGTGGGGTGCCCAGCCGGCCCCCTAGCTGGTGCCCTCTCTCTCTCACGGGGGGCTTGACTCCCGCAGCTGCGTCAGGGGTGACAAGCAGGTCCGCCTGGTGCCTGGTTCCCACTGGTCCGCACCCGGAGCAAGCTCCCCCTCCCTTACCTCTCCCCCTCCCTCTCCCTCTCCCCCTCCCCCTTCCCCCCTCCCCTTGGGGGCCTGGCCACAGTTGCTTATAGGGAGCTGAGAGGAGGGGTCTGGCTTCTGGAATTGCTTCTCCGTGAAGGACATTTATTTTTTGTTTGGGCTTCTGTGACTTAAAATTGTTGAAAGGTTTCAGTCGGGGGATAAGGGTGCACAGCGAGCGTCTGCTGGCTGGGTGTAGACTGTCTCTGAGCCCCCGCCCGCTGCGGGCTCCTGGACCCGAGCCCCCCAGCGCCCTTCCTCGCCCAGGTGTCCAGGGCTGAGCCCCAGCCGGCCACCTCCTGCTCCGAGCCCTGGAGAGGAAGCAGGGCTGAAGGCGGGCTGGTGGACGGGAGGAGCTTTCCCCTGAAGCTAATGGAAACTAGGCGCCTCCCACGAAGCGAAGTTCTCCTCTCCCTTCCCACAGAGCCTTGTTGGGCTGGGGCTTACTGGGAAGCTGGGGCTGAACCCGGGGCCTTTGGAGCCCCCAGGGAAGTTCTGGGCCTTTTGTAGGAGAGTGGACGTGCACATGGTGTCCCCGCAACATTAAATCACCTGAGTTTCCCTTCAGAGCTGAACGTGCTGAGTCAGTTAAGCATCTGTAACTGCTTTTTGATTTTTATTTCTCTATTGGGGGATTGATTAATGGTTTACAGTCGACAGTAAATAGAGTAATTCATACGTGGGTGACATTTCCCGGTCTCCACATGACAATTCAGTCCCCACTAGCTCGTCCTCCACCATCCTGTTCCAGGACCTGAACCTCCCCCACCCCAGAGTCTTTTACTTTGGTGCAGTACACCATTTATTTTAAAATGTTTTTTTAAACTGTATTTGACAGGACAGAAAATTGAAAAGGAAGGGAGAGACAGAGGGAGAGAGACACCTGCAGCCCTGCTTCACGGCTCCTGAAGCTTCCCCCTGCAGGCGGAGACCGGGGCTCCAAGGACAAGGACTTGTCCTTGTCCATGCTAACACCAGCACTCAGCCAGGTGCGCCACCACCTGGCCCCTGATAGTTTCTGTAAAGTTGTGGTAACTTGGTATCCAACTTCAGCAACTATTTTTGAACTTACACAGAGGGACTTAAGCACTGGCCGGCGATTTGGGGGCACTTGTTGGCATTGAGACGCGTCAGACACCTGCGTGGCGGGCCACCCTCTGGGTCCTTCTCCTGACCCGTGTCCAGCACCTCCCTCTCCTGGCTGGGCAGGCGGGTACTGCAGCAGGTGCCTCTGCCAGCACTGTCCCTACTGCGGCTGCTTCCCCACACGCACGGAAGGGTCTGGCTGAGGAGCGCTTTTTGTTTTGTAATCAGCGGTGAGGTGAAGGGCCAGAGCTCTGACGTGGCTGCTGGGACCTTGGCGCACAGAGCCCGAGGCAGGGCTTCTGCACAGCCCTCAGGGACACTTTTGACCTGAGCGCATGGGTGTGGCCTGGGTTTTTTGGTCCTTCCTTTTTGCTCTCTGCAGACACAGGGAGAGAGTCCACAGCGATGCTCCACCCTGGGAGGTTCTCATTGCGGAGTTCCTTGGGTGCTGGGGGCTCGAGCCCGGGCCCTTGGGGATGTTGGGATGTGTGTGGCCCCCCACTTTAGTGTTGTGTTGCTACTGTATCTGACACGGGTGGTGGAAGTGAGAGGTATCTTCTTCTGTTTCTTTTTTTCAATATATTTGTTACTGCATGGAAACAAATTGAGAGGAGAGGGGGAGACTGAGAGGGAGAGAGACAGAGAAACACCTGCAGCCCTGCTGCACCACTTGTGAAGCTTCCCCCCTGTAGGTAGGGACTGGGGACTCGAACCCAGGTCCTTGCGCACTGTAGCATGTGAGCTTAACCGGGTACACAACCACCAGGCCTGTGCCTCCCATTTCTGTCTTTTTTTTTTTTTTTTTAATAGTTTATTTACTTATGAGAAAGATAGGAGAGAGAAAGAACCAGATATCACTCTGGCACATGTGCTGCCGGGGATCGAGCTAGGGACCTCATGCTTGAGAGTCCAAAACTTTACCACTGCACCACCTCCCGGACCACCTCCCATTTCTTAAGCTGTGTGCAGGGAGTTGGGCGGTAGCGCAGGTGGCGCAAAGCGCAAGGACCGGTGTAAGGATCCCAGTTTGAACCTCCCGGCTCCCAACCTGCAGGGGAGTAGCTTCACAGGCGGTGAAGCAGGTCTGCAGGTGTCTATCTTTCTCTCCCCCTCTCTGTCTTCCCCTCCTCTCTCCATTTCTCTCTGTCCTAACAATGATGATGTTAATAATAACAATAACTACAACAACAATAAAAAACAAGGGCAACAAAAGGGAAAATAAATAAATAAAAAAATTTTTTTTAAAAGAAGCTCGTGGTCCAGGATGTGGCGCAGTGGTTAAGGAACTAGACTCTCAAGCATGAGGTCTTGAGTTCAAGGCCCGGCAATACATGTACCAGAATGATGTCTGGCTCTTTCTCTCCTTTATTTCTCATTAATAAAATAAATAACATCTTTAAAAAAAAAAGAAGCTGCATGCAGCATCGGGGAGAAGGAGCCCTAGACCCTGCCCCGGGGTGACTGGCACTTAAGCTTGTTAAGCACCCTGCCCCTAGTGGCTGGCACTGGGCTCACTCTCTGATAGTTGTGAATGCCTCTGCTTTGGCTCTGGTTCCCTGGGGCCTGCCCAGCCGTGGGAGAGGTGACTGCCACAGTGCTGTCCTCTGCTGCACCTGAGTTAGTGGAGGCAGCCTGTGAGTGTGCCATCCGGGCTCAGCCCCAGCTGGCCCAGGTGGCACACCCTGGGAGCTCGGACCTTGGGACCCGGGAGCCTCAGGTCTCTGTCTCCCCTGCACCAGGAGCTTTGGGTGTAAAGTGAGGTCTGTGTGCTCCGCAGCGGGGCTGGGGGGGGGGGTCAGTGGCCGTGCCTGTTGACTCAGGTGCTGGCCGCTGTGCAGGCTCTGCTTGGGCGGCTCTGCGCTGGGGCCCAGCCCGAGTAACCTGCCTGTTCGGCGCCAGTCCTTTCTGCACTTCTGCTTTTTTCCTCTCGCATCAGAGTTCCCCGCGGGTGTGTCCTCTGACTTGGCGCGTGTAGTCCGAGGGCAGTTTCCCAGCACTTGCTGCGTGCCATAGATGTTGTCCTCGCAGGGTGGTGCCGGGACCTCGTGATGCAGAGGGTGGCAGAGGGTCCACGCCAAAGGGGAGTGGGGCGTTGGGTAGCCCAGGGTGGGACCTGCCGGCTTCTAGGGTCTTGGGAGTGAAAGCTGCCTCAGGCTGGGACACAACCTGAGTTTGAGAAGCTTTCCACAGAAACCCGGCTTACTGAGGGCTGGGCGCCGATGCCAGCAGGCTGGGTGACCCCTGAGTGGCACGTTTCCCACCCCCCATCCTACTGTGGAGTGAAACTTGAGTGAGTACAAGCACACCTGGCACTTCCGAGCTCACGTTCCACTGATGGGGTGTGTGTGTGTGTGTGTGTCCGTCTGTCCATACATCCATGTGTCCGTCCGCTTGCCCACCTGCCAGAGAGCCCTGGTGGTCCAGGGGTTGACCCTGAGCAGCCTCAGGCATTCAAGTCTTGCAGAACCACTGTGCTGTCTCCCCCCCATTCTGCTGTCTTGGGGTCCCATCTGGGCTTTATCTGGCTGGACAATTCTAGGGGAGAAGTCTGGTCTTTTTTCTTTTTTTTGCCTCCAGGGTTATTTTGGGGCTTGGTGCCTGCACTGTGAATCCACTGCTCCTGGAGGCCTATCACCTCACCACTGAGTTGCATCTTGGCTAGATTTAAAAAAATACATGCATGTGACTTTTGCTAGACTTTTTTTTTCCCCCCTTCTGTTGCCCTTGTTGTTTGTCCTTGTTGTTGTTGTTGTTAGAGAGGACAGAGAGAAATGGAGAGAGGAGGGTGGGTGGGTGGGGAGAATACAGATCCAAGAAGGATGACAGAGGACCTAGTGGGGGTTGTATTGTTACATGGAAAACTGGGAAATGTTATGCATGTACAAACTATTGTATTTACTGTTGAATGTAAAACATTAATTCCCCAATAAAGAAATTTTAAAAAATAAGCAAAACAAACGAACAAAAAAATAAAAATAAAAAAGAAATGGAGAGAGGAGGGGAAGACAGAAAGGGGGAGCAAGAGTTTACCGCTGCGCGCAGAGAAAAATCTTTGGAAGTTGTTTTCTGGGCTAAGGTACATTTTAGATTTTTAAAGAAACAAATAATTAAATTTCTATCAAAAGTGAAAAAAAAAGAAAGGGAGAGAAAGACACTTGCAGACCTGCTTCACTGCTTGTGAAGTGACCCCCTTGTAAGTGGGGAGCTGGGGGCTCAGAGATCCTTGAGCCGGTCCTTGCGCTTTGCACTATGTGTGCTTAACCCGCTGCACTACCGCCCAGCACCGCCCCCTTTTTTAAAGAATTATGACATCTTGCAAAGAGGTTCAACTAAGTAAACACTGGGAATTCCAGAGCACATGGTAACTTCCAGAGACTTGCAGCAGCAGCAGCCAAAGCTGCTCCCACTTATGCTCTGGGCAGAAGCATCGCTGGGGCTTGGGGCCGGCACTATGAATTCACTGCTCCTGGAAGCCATTTTTCCCATTTTTGTTGCCCTTGTTGTTGTCGTTGCTGTTGTTGGATAGGACAGAGAGAAATGGAGAGAGGGTGAGAGAAAGATAGACACCTGCAGACCTGCTTCACTTGTGAAGCAAATCCCCCTGCAGGGATCCTTGAGCAGGTCCTTGCACTTAACCATCCAGCCCCCTTAAAGTGCTTTCTACAGAACATAGATACTAAGCAAGTTCTTCTTCTAGCATTTGCCATTAAGCAAGTAAGTGTTGCTGACAAAATATCAGTCCGGCAAGCTGGGAGATGACTCCCACCTGGACTCAAACCCCCAGCACTAATATGGGTACCAGGCACAGGTGGTGAAGCATTGCTGGGCAGGCTCACCTTCCCTCCTCTCCCTCCCCTCTCACTTCCTCTCTGTCTCATGGTCTATGGGGGTGTGTGCTAGGAGCAGTATAACAGTTCGGATCCCTGCAAGAGCCCTAGTGGTACACACACAACCCCGGTCACTATCAGATTTTCCAGTCTCTTGAATTGCTTTGCAGTTCATAAACGTCAAAAAACCAAAATTGAAGTTAAAAAAAAAAAAAAGATTTATTGGACAGAGACAGAAGTCAAGAGGGAAGGTGGGAGATTAGAGAGAGAGAAACACCTGCAGCCCTGCTTCACCACTTGTGAAGCTTCCTCCCTACAGGTAGGGACTGGGGGCTCAAACCCGGGTCCTTGTGAATGGTGATGTGCACCCCCACTCGGCCCCTGAAGTGTGAAGTTGTAGGAACCGAGCTTTTAGAGCATTTAAGATAAGGTTGGGTCCAGGAGGTGGCACAGTGGATAAAGCACTGGACTCTGAAGCATGAGGCCCTGAGTCCAATCCCCGGCAGGACCTGTACCAGAGTGATGTCTGGTTCTCTCTCTCGCTTATCTTTCTCATGAATAAATAATAAATAAATTATTTTTTTATAAATATTTTTTTAAATTTATTTTTATTTATTCCCTTTTGTTGCCCTTGTTGTTTTATTGTTGTAGTTATTATTGTTGTCATTGTTGTTGGATAGGACAGAGAGAAATGGAGAGGGGAGGGGGAAGACAGAGAGAGGGAGAGAAAGATAGACACCTGCAGACCTGTTTCACCGCTTGTGAAGCGACACCCCTGCAGGTGGGGAGCCAGGGCTTGAACCAGGATCCATATGCGGGTCCTTGTGCTTAGTGCCACCTGCGCTTAACCCGCTGCGCTACAGCCCGACTCCCAAATAAATTCTTTTAAAAAATATTTACTTATTTATAATCCCTTTTGTGGCTAATATTGTTATTGATGTCATTGTTGGATAGGACAGAGAAATGGAGAGAGGAGGGGAAGACGGGGAGAGAAAGATAGACACCTGCAGACTGCTTCACCACCTGTGAAGTGACGCCCCTGCAGGTGGGGAGTCAGGGGCTCGAACCAGGATCCTTACGCTGGCAGTTGAGCTTTGTGCCACCTGTGCTTAACCTGCCGTGCTACCGCCTGACTCCCAATAAATAATTCTTTTTTTTTTTTAAGATGTTATTTTTCTATTTTTTATCTTTATTTATTGGATAGAGAACCAGAAACTGAGAAGGTATGGGAAAATAGAGAAGTAGAGAGAAAGAGAGACACCTGCAGACCTGCCTCACCGCTTGCAAAGCTTTCCTCCTGCAGGTGGGGACTGGGGGCTCAAACCTGGGTCCTTGTGCACTGTAACATGTGCACTCAACCAGGTAGGTGCGCCACCACCTGACCCTAATAAATTCTTTAAAAAAGGGAGTCAGGCTGTAGCGCAGCGGGTTAAGCGCAGGTGGCGCTAAGCTCAAGGACCGGCGTCAGGATCCCGGTTCGAGCCCCTGGCTCCCCACCTGCAGGCAGGTCCCTTCACAGGCGGTGAAGCAGGTCTGCAGGTGTCTGTCTTTCTCTCCCCCTCTCTGTCTTCCCCTCCTCTCTCCATTTCTCTCTGTCCTATCCAACAACAACAACATCAATAATAACTACAACAATAAAACTACAAGTGCAACAAAAGGGAATAAATAAATAAAATAAATAAAAATTCTTAAAAAAAAAAAAAGATGGATTCATTACCATGGCGCTGCTTCTCTCGCACATGGAAAGGAGATTGGAGCAGGGCCTCACGGGAAATGCAGGTTCTTGACCAGCCAGAACCTTGAGGGCATCTTCGGTAACTTCAGTAATCAGTGCTTGGGACCTGCTGCTGCTGCGCAAGGCTCGCTTGCGGCACCCCTGCACCTCAGCCTCCTCGACCCCTCCACATCCCTGGCCTGGCCAGCTCTGCCTCTGTCTAAGACCAGTCAGTTTATTTTGTTCCTTAAAGATAAATTTTGCTTATGACAGATGATAAACTCACACAAGACAGAAAGATGGGAGCACTGTTTCCAGTCTCTGTTGCATGTGATGCCAAGGATCAAACTCAGGACCTCAGGCCTCCAAGTGCCCTGGGCCAGGTCTCTGTAACAGCAGCTGCAGGCCCCGCCCAAACAGAAGCTTCCAAGTAGGCACCCTGTCCTGAGAGGAGCACGAGGTGCGAGTTGAGCTCACGGGCTTGCCTGGGGCCACACAGCCTCTCCCAGAGCTGAGGCTCCAAGCCAGCTGCTCCCAAGAACCTGCAGCTTTCTCCACTCTCAAACTTAGACAGATCAACAAAGCAGAGAACCAACAAATACCAGAGAAACAAAGAAGACATGGAATGTATCCTCAGTGGAGTACTACTCAGAAGTTAAAGACTGTTGTGTCCTTTGGAACAAGATGGATGAAATGGGCTGTAATTCTGCTTAGTGAAATACAGAAGGGGGTGAGAGACAACCAAGGGGTGGTCTGACTCACGTGGAGTACAGAGACTGGAAACACATGACCCTGAAAAAAAAGAACTATGGTCAGCCAGTCCCTGACTGGGAGTCGTGGGGGTTCAGCATGGGGGTAGTGGAGAGTCACAGCCCACGGGCCTGTGGTTTTGGAAGCGGCTCCTGTCACTCATTAGCATGCACATCAAGAACTGCTTGTCTTGTCCTTCTGTCCTTTCATTCCTTGGTGACTGTGCTGAGGCCACCCGTGTGCTGGCCCGAACTGGGGCTTTGAGGGGTGCTGTCGGTGATTCTCTTTAAATGGGGGGGCTACCTGGTGGAGGAGGGTCAGACCTTCCTGCACGGGCCCCGCCTGTCTCAAGCGATAGGCTCTGCTCCTGTGTGAGAAGATTGAAAGCATCCTTAAAGCATCTGGGAAGCCAGCCACAGAAGGGGCTTGTCTTCGATGCTAAGCTTTTGGTGTACATGGCTGGATCTACCCCTTGAGTCTTTAATAGAATAATGCAAGTTGGATATTGGTGTTGACACCTCTCTCTCTCTCTTTCTGTCTGCAGAGCGGTAGGTAAGACATGCCTGCTGATCAGCTACACGACCAATGCGTTCCCCGGAGAGTACATCCCCACCGTGTGAGTACCTGCGCTTCAGAGGGGCACCGTCTGCAGCCCCAGCTTCATGGATAAGCTTGGAGTTTGTCTCTAAATACCTGCTGGGAGGGCAGTGAGGAATCGGGGCTGTGAAGCGCCTGGTCCTGTTCTGTCTGCTGTCAAGTCTCCAGGTCCATCGGGCCCAGTCAGTTCTGCGTGTGTGGAGGCTGACGAGCCCCTGACCCGCATTGTGCTCTGAGGAATTCCTTACCTGCCTACTTGTCTCCCTGCCCCGGACTTCACCGCGTCCTCATCGACCTCCTTTGGGGAGTGCTCACTGACCCCACGAGGCTGCTGAGTTAGGACTTTGAGCAGGGGTGTGGTGCGGGGCGGACCGTAGGCAGAGTGGAATCACTGCTGAGATGCCTACCCCTGCTGGCCGCAGCCCCATAGGCTTCGGGATGCTCAGCCTTGCTGCTGTCACCCCGGCCGTCACCAAGGGCAGAGCCCTGTTTCATTGCTTACAAAGCTTCGCCACTGCAGGTGGGGACTGGGGGCTTGAACTTGGGTCATTACGCACTGGGATGTGTGTGCTCAACCAGGTCGCCGCCTCCTGGCCCTGGCTGTTTCCCATCTTGAGAGACAGGCCACTTGCTGGGGAGCTGTGTCCTCCGCTCTTGCTGAGAAAAGCTGTTTGTCACTTATATCTCGGGTTTCCAGGGAGGGGACTTTTATTTCTGGATGTTTACTGTCCACTTTTAGTCTTCTGTGCATTGTCTGTTAACACTTCGCTTTTGGAACTGAAAATTTCCCTCCTGATAAAATTCTCGTGTGTAAGAAATAGTGATTCCTGGCTCATTGTCTTCAACCACTGTCAGGGTGTGTGCTGCCTTAAAGAAGCTTAACATTTTTTTTAAATGTTTATTTATTTCTTTTTGTTGCCCTTGTTTTTTATTGTTGTAGTTATTATTGTTGTCGTCGTTGTTGGATGGGACAGAGAGAAATGGAGAGGGGGAGAGAAAGATAGACACCTGCAGACCTGCTTCACCATAGGTGAAGCAACTCTCCTGCAGGTGGGGAGCAGGGGGCTCAAACTGGGATCCTTACGCCAGTTGTTGCTCTTTGCGCCACCTGCGCTTAACCTGCTGTGCTACTGCCTGACTCCCTTTTTTAAAAAAAAAAAATCTATTTTCCGTTTTGTTGCCCTTTTTTGTTGTTGTAGTTGTTGTTGCTGTTGATGTTGTTAGATAGGACACAGAGAAATGGAGAGGAGGGAAAGTCACGGGGGGAGATAGACACCTGCTGATGTGCTTCATCGACTATAAAGCGACTCCCCTGCAGGTGGGGAGCTGGGGGCTCAAACCGGGATCCTCACACCAGTCCTTGCGATCTGTGCCATGTGCACTTAACCCACTGCACTACTGCCTGACCCCCCCCCCCTTTTTTTTTTTTACCAGAACCCTGCTCAGCTCTGGTTTATGGTGGTACAGGGGATAGAACCTGGGACCTTGGAGCCTCAGACATGAGAGTGTCTTTATATAACTATCATGTTTTCTCCCCGCCCTAGAACATTATTGTTGTTATTATTATTAATATTATTGTCTGATATGAGAGACATCTGACTGCTTTTTTCAGATGGAATAAGGGGGTCACAATAGCATTTGTTGAGTAATGAGGCCTTTTCCAATGGAAGCAGAACCACAAAACACAAACACCAGATGCAGCTAACTTGGTCAGTAGACCTACCAATGTCCACGTTGACATCTCGGTTAGTCCTTGGCTTTCACGCTGTGGTGCAACCCTCAGCCTTGGTCTTGAAGAGTAGCACGTGCAGATGCATTCAGGAATAAGCCTGGAAGCCCAGCACTGTCCAGTGCGGGCTTTCCTTTTCAACAGCTGCCCAAGGTCATGCAGCCACGCAGCCGGGCCTCCTGCAAGCAGCCAGTGTGCACGGGCTCCTGCCGGCCTGTTCTCCAAGAACGCTGCCTGAGCTGGCTTCTGAGACCAGGTTTGCTCTCTGTCTCTGCTGCACCATGGCCACAGGCCCCTGCACTCAGGACAGGTGTCATCTGTGCCTGGAAACTCAACAGGTGGTTTTCAGATTCACTTTCAGTTCTGGGGAGGAATTTTTTTTTTTTTACTATTTATTTATTTATTTATTATTTTTTTTTATTAAAATCCCATTTAACAATACAACCCCCACTATGTCATTCATCATCTTTCATGGACCTGTATTCCTGGGGAGGAATTTTTAATTTAGGTTTTTTTTTTTCTTTTCTTGCCTCCAGAGTTATTGCTGGGGTTTGGTGCCTGCATTAAGAATCCACTGCTCCTGGAGGCTATTTCTCATTTTTATTGGATAGGACAGAGAAATTGAGAGAGATGGGGAGGTAGGGAAAGAAAGAGACACCTGCAGACCTACTTTAACACCTGTGAGGCCTCCCCCCCCCGCAGGTGGAGAGCTGGGAACTCTAACCCGGATCTTTGTGTGAATCCTTGAGCTTGTTCTGTGTGCGCTTAACTGGGTGTGCCACCACCAGGCCCCCAACTTTGAGTTTTTTTAAAGCAGAGCACTGCTGAGTTCTGTCTTACTCAGTGCCTGCCAGGGATTGAATCTCTGGCCCCAGGCATGGAAGTCTGTGGCATAGCCAGCACCATCCCCCACCCCTGCAGATGAAAACCCTGACTCCAGCCTGTGCCAGAGGAGCACAGAGCGACCTCCTTGTTTGGGTTACGTCGCTTATCCTGAGCTGCTGTGGCCTTTTCCTCCACTCGCACCTTGGTTTCCCTCCCACTGAGTAGTTGGGGCTGTGCTTGCCCCCAGCTCCTCTGCAGCCCCTTCTCGGGGAGCCTAACCTTGTCTTTCCCTCTGCAGCTTTGACAACTACTCTGCCAATGTGATGGTAGATGGAAAACCAGTGAACCTGGGCCTGTGGGACACGGCTGGCCAAGAAGACTACGACAGGTTGCGCCCCCTGTCCTACCCGCAAACAGTAAGGATCGCGGCTGTGTTCATGTCCTCGGGACAACTGTCTACACGTCGTCTCTGTAGCTTACTTACCGCCACCCTGGTCGTGAGGGAGAGCAGAGCAGGTGGGGTGACCCAGTTAGAAAACATGGCATTGTGCATTTTGGGAGAGCTACTGAGAGAAAGCCCAGAGCATGGCTCAGCTCTGGTTTACAGTGGGGCTGGGGATTGAGCCTGGGACCTTTGGGGTCTCAGCATGTAAGTTGTTTTGCAGAGCCATTATGCTGTCCCCAGCCCTGGAGTCTTCCTTTTTTTAAAGATCGATACACATCTGTCGATGGGAGATGGTGTGGTGGATTAGGCGCTGGGCTTCCAGGCATCAGGTCCCAAGTTCAGTCTGCAGCACTGAATGGACCCGAGTGATGCCCTCTCACTGAGTAACACATCTTTTCAAGGATTTTCTATTTCACGCAAAAAAAAGTCAGAGCTCAGCTCTGGCATGAAGTGGTCTCAGATGGAAGCTGGAGCCTGGCGCCATGACTGAGCTCTTCTGCACCCTTTATTTTTTAGACAGTCCTGTGAGACAGGCACCATCAGAAGATGGGAACAGCATTTTCAGGATGTGTGCTCTGTATCAGACATGTAAAGCATCTGTTAGCTTGAATCTGGATATTTGGACAGCGATGACTGGAAGCCAGTGTTCTTTTGTTCCTTTTTCTTTTTTTTTTTTTTTTTTCCCTTTACCAGAGCCCTGCTCAGATCTGACTTATGGTGGTGCAGGGGATTGAACCTGAGACTTTGGAGCCTCAGGCCTGAGAGTCTCTTTGCATAACCATTATGCTCTCTACTCCCTCAGGAAGCCAATTTTCTTTAAGCAGCTGTTTGATAGTTTTTCCTTGTCTCCATACACCTTTGTTTGTGTCAAAAGTAAACTCGTTGATGACTTGGGGGCTCATGGAGGAGCACTGTGCTGGTTCCCGGGTGGGGTAGAGGGGCACATGGCAGTATGAGCTTCTGTCAAGAGCTGCACCCCCCCCCCCATACTTCTGTCGGTTTATGGATAAATCCAAGGGGCGCTCAAGCTGTGTCCAGAGAAGTTTCTCTCCCTTTTGGGCTCCAGTGGGGAGGCAGGGCCAGGAGACACCCCAGGAACTTACCTGGCACTTTGTCTTGGGGGAGCCGTGAAAATAATGAATTGCTTCCAGTCTACTTGGGTTTGATTTTCTTTCCCCCGTTTATTTACTTAATTTTTGTTTTTCCCAGAGCACTGCTCAACTCTGGCTTATGGTGGTGCTGGGAATTGAACCTGGGGCTTTGGAGCCTCAAGGCAGGAGAGTCTCTTTGCAAGCAACTTTCTCTCTTTTTAATTATCTTTATTAATTGGATAGCGACAGCCAGAAATCGAGAGGTAAGGGGGTGCTAGGGAGAGAGAGACACCTGGAGCCCTGCTTCAGCATTTGCAAAGCTTCCCCCTTGCAGGTGGGGCCCAGGAAAGCTATGCAAGTGGTGAAGCAGGGCTCTAGGTGCCTTTCTGTCTCCCTGTCTCCCCCTTCCCTCTCGATTTCTGACAGTCTCTATCCAATAAGTAAACAGCAAAAAAGAGAGAAAGCCACCAGAACTAGACACAAAGACAGTGCACAGGTTCCGCCCCCAGTGCCACCATAGCAGGTCAATCCGTGCCCTGATCTGAAGCCAGAGGCTGGACTGTGAAGCAGGCGGCTTGAGTGCAGCGTCTGCTCGTTCAACTCAGCTGTCAGCCACTCGCCAGCACTCATTCTGAACCTATGTAGGACACTGTAGGGTGGGGGGTGTTTATCTGGATTGCCAGTGGGTCTGCAAACACCGGTGGTAGAGTGGCAGCCCCCCCCCCCCCAGGGTGTGGCATCACTTCTGAGAAAGGAGACTCACCTCCGTGACTCAAGGGTCCAGGGTGTGGCCTCCTCTGAGCGAGTCACTCAGTAAGTCAAAGGTGAATTGGCAAGTTTGTGCTGAGTGCTGAGGAGACGGTGCCCAGGTGGGAGGCCTGGACCCGGGGCCTCTGTCCCTCCAGGGCCAGGCTGTCAGCTCCCTATCCCCTTGGAGGTGGGAGCGACTTCCACCACACCTTCAGTGCTGTGCCAGGTCTAGTGCGGCTGGCTAGGTGCTGAGGGCAGAGGACACCCCCCCACAGACCTGCTTGCTGGGCCCCTGTGGCGGGGACATTGGCACAGCCAGGCAGGCTGAATGCCCATCCTGGTGTCCTGTCTCGACTTCTGTGCACCAGAGTGGGCTCTGGACTTGGCACTTGGGGGCCGTGGACTCCAGGTGTTGGTGCTGTGGACCCCGTGGCTCCTCCATTCCTGTTCAGCCCCACGGGAGCTTTCCCTGTGGCCATTTATACCAGAGTACTACTCCAGAGTACGACTAAGCTCTGGATTTTGGTGGTGCAGGGGATTGGACCTGGGACATCAGAGTCTTGGGCACTAAAGTCATTTTGCAGAACCATTATGCCATCTCCCCAGCATCCCTGTGGCCATTTAATACTGGTGTTCTCTGCAGGGTGATTCCATGTAGTTGGGTTGAATCCACTTAAATCATCTGTTTAAATTGAGAGGGGAGGAGGAGACAGATGTAGAAAGACAGACACCTGCAGACCTACTTCACCATTTGTGAAGCATCCCCTTGCAGGTGGGGGACGGGAGGGCTCAAGCCCTTGTGCAGGTCCTTGCACATAGAGCTGTGTGCGCTTAACCAGGTATGCCGCCGCCCGGCCCCTGTAGTCACAGTTTTTATGATGAATCGCCCAACAGGATTAAGACTCTTCTGTCTTTTTTTATCAGTCACTGGCGTGTATAGTTTGTAAGGTTGGCGTGGCCGTCTTGGGTGGAGTGGGGGTGGCAGCACTGAGAAGCAGCACAGTGGGCACAGCCTGCAACTGCAGGTGCCAAAGTGCCCACACCCATTGGGAGCCCGGCTGGGCTCAGCCCATGGAGGTGAGGGGGCACCTGCGCCTTTGTGGTGAGGTCTGCTCTTTCTTCAGATGGTTGAGGGCTGGGGAAGTGGGGTTTGCTCTGGATGTTGGCAGGAAGCTGGGTCCCATGGTGGGCGGCGGGGGCGGGGGGTGAGATTTGCAGAGCTCCTGGGGAGAAGGGGAGATGGAGGGGGCTCATGGTCATCCCCCAGCCAGGGCGGAGGGCAGCTTGGCTTGCTTGTCAGCTGTGTTCACATCACGGCCCGTCCCTCCCTCTGCCTGCACTTGGGAGAGAAATGCCTCTGCTTTCTAGCTCACCTCTGCCTTCCAGCTCCTTGGGCTTGGGGGTACAGGGAGAGGGGACCCTGGGGCCTGGGGTGGGGGGTTACCCTCTGGGTCTGGGTGAGAGTGCCCTGCCCTCATTGCAGCCTTGTTCAGCCAGGGGGGCCAGGAGCCTGTGTCTTCTCGTGGGAGCAGGGGCATGGCTGGTAGCTGTGCTTCGAGGTCCCGGAGCATCTAGTTCCTGGGCAGAGCCCGGGGAGTCTTCAGAACAGCAGGAGTTCGCCTGGATAGCTGGGGAGCTGGGAGAGCCTCGCTGAGTGAGAAGAGATGAAGACAGACAGAGAAATGCTGTCACTCTGGGTCCTGTGCGGGGCTTGGGTGTGGGCTCCCCTGTGGCTCACCCTCCTCTTCCAGAGCTGGGGAGGCAGGACCAAGACAGAATTCTGATGAGGACTACCCGGTTGTCTGTTTCTCATCCTATTTTCAAGTCACTCAACTCAAACCGCGTTCTCATGCCTTGCTAGGTTGGGGTCGCGCACGGTAAGGATAAGCCTTCCGGGGGCAGAGACGAGCCACTAGCCGTATGTAACCTTCAGCCTCCTCGGCCCGGCTCCCCCCCTTCCCCCCCAGTCAGGGTGTGGCCTCGCTTGACAACAGGAGCTTCCAGGGGCCTGAGCCGGAGCCTGTGGCCTGAGCCTGCCTGGGACTGAGCGGCCGCTGGCCTCTCCCGCCCCCGGGTGTCTAGCTATGTGCTGAGCTCACCCCACTGCTGCCGCCGGTGATCTGGACAAGCTGTGCATGGGTGTCCCCTCAGGTGTGCGGTGCGGCTGGCAGCTGTGTGCAGCTCGCTGACTCGCTTAAGGCCTTTTTCTGGGGAGCGGTCTAGAGACCCAGCAGTCTAGAGGCCCCTGGGCGTTTGTCACTAAAAATATCCGAGTCTGGCCTTTTACTCAGTGTTAGTCATATCCAGCCGCGAGGTTTGCCAGGTGTCTCTTCTGCACTCAGTGACGGCAGCCCGTGCGGTGTCCCAGAGGTCCCTGGGTTGGCAGACGAGGACCAACACAGCCCGTCTCTGCTGGGGACAGACCGTGGGCTCACACCGCAGTGCTTAGTTATGGCAGAGGGCTTCTAGCCCCAAGTCCCCTCCCCAGTCAGGCCTCCTCACGTGACCACCTCATGCCGCTTCTGCTCGGGGCCACCTGTGTGCTCGGGTGCATTGGCTGTTAAGGCCATTTTCTGAGCGTCTCTGCGTTTCATTTTTACAGGACGTTTTCTTGATCTGCTTCTCTCTTGTGAGTCCCGCATCGTTTGAAAATGTCCGGGCAAAGGTAAGTGCGTCTTCACCACTTGTCACTCAGGAGGAAGCGTCACTGTGTTTAGGGACTGTCTGTCACTGAGGTGGATGTTGGCAGCTCTGCTTTTGAGGTGGGCTGTCGTGCAGTAATACCACTTGCGGCAGACTTTGCAAGTCTTCAGCCCCGGAGTCCTGTGCTGCTTCTCACTAAGCAGTGAAGCACTTTGGGTGCTAGCAAACATGGCTGTTGGCTTCTGTGTCCTCGGAACACTTTAGGGCGAGAGTGAGTGAGCAGGGACGGGTGGGGAGTCTGCCTGGGAGACAACCTGCTCGGTTTGACCAGTGGTGGTGATGGGGGAGGGAGGGGGAGGGACTGCAGGAATCCCCTCTTCCTCTGCTTTTTCCCCTTATCTTCCAGAGCACAGTTCAGCTCTGGTTGTCGGTGGTCTGCCAGGCCTGTCACTGTCTCTGACACTTACTCTTACAGACCCACAGGCAGTGGAGGTTGTGGGCCGGGGCCTGGTCCTACAGTGGTGGGGGTGTGTGTGTGTTTGTGTGTGTGTGTGTGTGTGTGTGGTGACTGTCCCCCTTTCTTCACACCCAGTGGTATCCTGAGGTGCGACACCATTGTCCCAACACTCCCATCATCCTAGTGGGCACTAAGCTCGATCTGAGGGATGATAAAGACACGATCGAGAAGCTGAAGGAGAAGAAGCTGACGCCCATCACCTACCCGCAGGGCCTGGCCATGGCCAAGGAGATCGGTAGGGATGGCTCCTGCATGGGGAACAGCCGTGGGGAGGGCGGCCCGCATGGGGCAGGGTTCCTCAGAGGCGCATGTCTCCCGACAGGTGCCGTAAAATACCTGGAGTGCTCTGCGCTCACGCAGCGGGGCCTCAAGACCGTGTTTGACGAAGCGATCCGAGCGGTGCTCTGCCCCCCGCCTGTCAAGAAGAGGAAGAGGAAGTGCCTGCTGCTGTGAGCCACTCCTGTGCGGCCTGGGCCTGGGCTACTCCACCCGCTCAACGGAGCCTGGAGCCCTTGCACTCAATGCCAAGTTTTTGTTACAGATTAGTTTTTCCATGAAGCCATTTTTGAACCAATCAGTAATTTTCAGGTTTTGTTTAAAGTGTAAGAGTCTAAACTTTCACATTCTATTAAAATTTAGCCCTAAACGACACGCTTTCTTAAAGCCTTATTTTTCAAAAGCCCCATTCCTGCTCGCATTTCAGAGTTGCCAAATGACCTTGTAAACTAAATCGCATTGTCGTGCTAATAACACTAAGCACTGAACTGTCAAAAGACCTTTTTCTTAAGCTTCTGCAGCTAGAAACTGCAGGCACCTAACTGGATGTAAGAGCAGAACTCTGTTCTCCCCAGATGTTGCCACTGTTCTCCCCAGATGTTGACGCACGGCCACCGCGGGCGGAGCAGAGCAGCTCTGCTCTCTGGAGTTTTTATTTTTGGTTTCATAGTGAGAATTTTTTTTCCTTTTTAAATCGAGTGTAGTTGCTTTTGCGGAGAATTTGGACAGAACTCTTCCCCGAGCAGCCCTCCCTCCTGCCTTCTGCTACCGCGGGGTGTGGTCGGGATGAAGACAGTATTCTCAGCATCTGGAGAGATTAACTCGCACTGCATCGCACATCCAACGGTTAACCGAATACAGACGTCCCTCCCGGTGACAGTGATGCTGCGCAAGGGCCGACCGGGGTCAGGTCAGCAGCGTCCTCTTCCCTTTTCCTTACCTTGCCGCTCCACCCACCCAAGTTGGACGCTTCTAACTGGTCACCCAGCTGGTCGGCCACGTAGTTCTAACCCAGTTAGTGCTCTTCTATGTGACGGGCCCTTCCTAACGAGCAGTGTGTCCTGTGCTGCGAGAGCTCGGGTGATGCCCCAGGCTGCCTTTCCACGGGGAGAAGCGCACCCGACCTCATAGCTCAGGGCGCTCTAGCTACCCAGTGTAATACTAGGTGTAAAAATCACGTGTTGCAGCTTTACAGTTTTTAAAGTATTTTAGCTATTCTGAATCAATGAGCCTTCTAACCTCGCTGTCTTGCCAGATGACGCTGTCCCTGACTAATACTGCTCTTCGCCTCCACCTCCGGGCGGCTTTTCCGGTGCCCGCGGCCAGTGCCGGTGGACCTTTTCTAATTGACAGATGCAAATTGTGGAGTGTTTTTACATTGATCTTTTGCTAATGCTGTTAGCAGTCTGTTTTGCATGTATGACTTAATAAACCCTTGAATCACGTGACTGGCGGGACTGAATTCTTGAGAGCTGGGCGGGTGCCCTCCCGCCGTCCCCATTTGGCGCACAGTGCTGCCTGGCGTGTGAGCGGTGAGCTGGTGTGGACATGTGGCTCCAGGCCCACCTCCGGATCCTCCTGCGGCCCAGAATGGCACTAGGAAGCCTCAGCTTGCGCTCCAGATGGCCCGGTGGGAACCGAGCTCTTAACCACCTCCCACTATCACAAGCCATGTGCCTCTTTCCCGTACCAGGTGACCCTGTTGTGTGAGACGGACCTAGGAAACAGCATGGGACACTGAGGGCAGGTAGGATGTGTAGCTCCCGTCTAGCCTATTGCCCTGAGAGACTTCCAACTTTGATTCCCCAGGCTTCGGCCCTCATATCCTGCCCCTCCGAGAGCAGGGCTCTGCTTATGGGGAGAGGTTCTGAACGCTTAGTGTGCTCAGTGACTTCCCAGACACTCCTGGCTGTGCCGTATCATTTCCTTAGTCCTCCGAGGCGAGGAGGCAAGGCTTGTACTCTACCCACTGAACTATCTCCTGTCCCGGTTATTTCCTGGAGCCCTGCTTGGCCCCGGCTTCTGGAGGTGTGGGGCTGGACTCTGAGCCTTAGACAGAAAGCCCTCTTGCACAGTCATTACACTCTGCTTTGTTCACATATTTTTGTGGTGTCAGAGCTTGAACCCAGGGCCTCACATGTACAAGGCTTTGCTCGCTGAGCTGCCTCCCTTGCCTGCCCCCACTAGCTCAGCAGATGGTCTGAAGGCTTCCAGGTGTGGCAGAGGAGGGTGCCTGAGGCCTCCTTTGAGAATGCCTTTAGGCTGATACTGTTCAGCTGCATCTAGAACCAGGTGGGAAGGGGCAGGTCTCCCCGTTACCCTGCTGTGCGGAAAGGAGGTGCTGGAGTCCAGGCCGCCTATCAGGTTTCTTTCCTCCCAGTCATCATGGGCTCAGTGCTGGCACTACCAAGCCGCTGCTCCTGGAGGCCTTTTATTCCTCCTCGGCTAGAACGGACCTGCGTAAATTGCCACTTGTGAAGCATCCCCTGGCAGGTGGGGAGCCAGGGGCTTGAACCCAGATCCTTTTGCTTCACAGTATGTGCACCAGCACCCAGCCCCTCCCACACACTTAAGTGCACACCTGCCAGGCAGCTATCCTAGACACAACCATTACCGTGACGGCCTGTTGCCTACAGAATGTGCAGACACAAGATTCCAGGGGAAGACACTCAAGTTTATTCTCCGCCCTGAGCCAGAACCTCGCTGGGGTTCAACAGTCACCGTCCGACCGCATGGCGGCTGCCTCCTCTCCGGCCAGCCCGCGCCACGCCCCACTCTTCTGGGACCGGACCCGTGGGAAAAGGCTCTCTGTTCCCCAGAGCACTTCCGCCTTCTGGCTGCACTAACCGAGGGGTGTCACTTCCCAGCTGGCGGCCACCACGGTGTCTCTAGGGCTTCGGTCAGTTTAAGGGGCTCCAGGAGCCTGGTCAGACCGAGGCCAGGCCGGGGCCTCCCTGAGCAGGGACTCGGGCAGCCACCACACTGTCCAGCGCCCTCAGCAGCACGTCTGGCATGTGGTCCGTCAGCATCTTGGGGCTGATGAGGATCTTGCTGAAGCGAGCCTCGTGGGACCAGGTCGCCCGGTACCGAGCCGCAGAGCAGTCGCACAACCTGGGGGGGCATGGTGCTGTAGCCCACCCACGGGGCCCAGCGTGAGGGGCCCGCCCCGCGCCACTACGCACCTCCCAGGGGCACCGTCCTCCTCCAGGTGGATGATGCGGCCAGGAGGGTAGAGGGGCGGGTACTTGGGGGACTCCAGGGGGGAGTCGCCACAGTTGTAGGTGGGGGACCAGTGCGTCAGCAGGCTCTGCTCCCCGAGAAGCGGCTGTGTCAGGCCTTCCTGCTCACCGCCATCCAGTTCTGTCGGGAAGTTGTCAGGGCTCCCTCCAAACAGCTCGTACCAGCAGCCATGCAGCAGGATCTGGTACTGGGGGGTGTGGGGGGGCGTCAGTCCGGGCCCAAGGAGTGCCGGGAGAGCCACCCCTCGCTCAGGAGACAAGTACAGAGTGAACACAGAACCTGGAGGGTGTTCCTACTTGGGGGTTCTGGGGATTTGCAGCCTCCACTGTCAGGAGAGCCAGGCCCTCCCCCTGCCCTGCAGCCAGGGTCTTGGGCCACATGCACCCACTCACTGCACCGTGGCTCATTTTATTGCAGAGATCAGTCTGGGGTCCGGGCAGTGGGCACACCTGGCTAAGCGCACGCATTACAGTGCATTAGGACCTGGGTTCAAGCCCCCGGCACCACCTGCAGGGGGAAAGCCTCACAAGCGGCAAAGCAGGGCTGCAGGTGTCCGTCTCCCTCTACATTTTTCTATCTGATCAAGGTTTTTTTGTTGTTTTAAAGACCCAATTTGTGCTACTGCATTCCTTGCCTGCCCTGCTCAGCTCTGGCTAAACCCTGGGGTCTGGCAGAGCCCTGACGCCGTCTCCGCAGCCCGGCTGCCTAGTTCTTACAGTGGCCTCATCTGCCGCCCACCCAGCTTTCGTTGGGAGAGCAGGGCAGCCGGGCAGCTCTCTACTCCAGGCGGCCAGGAGCTGTCTCAGAGCCTAAGTCTAATCCCCAGCATCAGGAGCTTACAGGCACAAGACCGAATAGCCCGTCTGTGCGCTCTGCCATCTTCTGCCCGGGGCATCTTGGCTAGACGGTGGACGGCAGCGCTCCCTGTGCCCCCGCCCCACCCACCTTGGGCTTGTTGCAGTGGGCGATCACGCGCAGAATCCTCCTCTTGAGGTCCTCCAGGTTGGGCATGCTCAGCCTGCGGGGCAGAGGCTGAGTTGGGCTCCGTGCTCCAGGCCCCACCGAGGGCACGGCCTCCACTCACCTGGGGATGACGTCCTTGCCGAGCACGAGGGACACAACGAAGCTCTTGGAGTACTCGTGAAGGGACTTGCTGAAACAGAAGGCGCCGGCAGGGGCTCAGGGAGAGAGAGCAGGAGCGCGAGGTTGGGTGCATGTCCCGCCCCCGGCGCTGCCTCACGCACAAACATCTGCGTCGGGCGTTAAAGTCTGGTGCAGAACCACCGTGCCACCTCCCCAGCCGACATTTCATGCCCACTCGGGAGCCATTTAAACGGGCAGAACGTAAAGGAGCGGCCCAGGAGGTGGCACAGTGGGTAAAGTTAGCAGCATGTGCAGGACCTGGGTTCAAGCCCCCGGCTCCCACCTGCAGGGGGGAAGCTTCACAACCAGTGAAGCAGGTCTGTAGGTGTCTTGTTCTCCCTATCTCCTCCCCTCTCAATTTCTCTGTCCTGTCCAACAAGAAAAGATCAGGGGGAACAAAAGGTGGGGAGATAGCCCAACCCGGGGTAGGGGCAGCAGTTAGACTAGAGCTGCGAGCCGTGGTGAGGGGAGGCCCCAAATGAGTTCCCAGCACCGTGCTATGAGAGCAATGCTCCTCCCTGCCCGCCCCTTCTGTCTCCTGCCAGAATCTTTAAAAGCGAGACAGCATCAGGGTTCTGCAGAGACTCCAAGGCCCCTGAGCGGGCTCGGGAGTGTGGGGGAGCTGGTGCCTCACCTGAGCAGCCCCCGGGGCGGGGAGAAGGCATAGCACCGCAGCTCGGGGTGGGTATCCCTGAGCATGAGGGCCAGCAGGGCCGCGGCGCCCGCCCCCAGGCTATGTCCCACCAGCACCAGCCGGTACTCCTAGGAGACAGACGGATGGACAGACAGACAGTGAGTGCTGCCCACGGCCCCGGCAGAGCCCAGGTGAGGCGTGGGACGATTCTCACAGGAGCAACGCTGAACGCCTGGCTCAGGATCCCATCGCTGATCAGTCGCCGGTGGATGTATCTGGCGGCCTGAGCGATGCCCTGGGGGGGGGGGGCGGGGGGTCAGGCATCACGGCAAGGCTCTCACCACCCACGGCACAGCTGCTGGCCCGCGGGCAGCAGCACAGCACACACATCTTCACGTCCATCTACCGCGAGCAAGCGGGAAACTTGTTTTAATTCCACAATGCAATAAGCTTCCTGACAATATGGTCCCACAGGGCAGGAGACAGTGTCGCCAAGAACAGAACCCTGGGTTCGAGCCGAGCTCCCACACAGCAGCACTCCCACACTGCTGGCCACTGCATGTTCTAGGCAGGTGATCCGGTGCAGCCGGCCTGCTGCGATCATCTGGGGGACCAGCGACCGTGGTGCTGGCAATCCTAAGGAGCCCTCCACCTGGCCTGCCTGTGCAGCCCGGGCACCCACCTTGTGGGCTGAGCAGTCCTGCACCTCACACGCCAGATCCAGGGGCTCGCTCTCCGCTGACAGGTCCGTCAAGATGTCCTGAGGGAGGGGTGAAGTGGGGTGGGCACACAGGGGCCCCAGCACATAGGGGACACAGGTCTCATGCCCTGCAGCGAGGTTTTCCAGGGCTGAGCAGGGCAGGGAAGCTTCTTGGAGAAGTGGCTTTCAGGAAGCAGAGGGGCCTGAGCTCCCAGGTGCAAACCCTGGACCCCAAGGACCCCCAAGGCTCAGGAGCACAAGGAAGCAGGTGTGAGGCACGCCGCCGCTCGAGGAGGCTTTGCCCCTTGTTCTGGAAGGTCCTGTGCATGGCAGGGAGCACACACTGGGAGGGTAAGGGCCAGAGACCCCACACAGCCAGCTGCCGTGGGCCGGACAGGCCCATGTGGCCACGGTCACTTCAGCCGTGTGGTGACCATGAACAGGAGAGCAGCCCAGAAGCGGGGGTGAGAGGAACAGTGCTGGTTCAGCAGGAACCCAGGAAACACCCAGAGGAAGTTCAGGGGAGGGGCCCCTGGGGATGGAAGGGGGGCTCCCCAGCTGGCAGGAGTGGCCACGAGCTGGGCTAGGCTGGTGACCACAGCGGCTTTAGTCTGGTGGACGGAGCCCAGGCCTCACAGTGCCTCCAGTGGATGGGACACCATACCTGCCAAGGACCAGAGTTCAAGCCCCCGCCTGCCAAAGCTTCTCCTATCTGCTGCCCTCCATCAAAAAGGGACAAACAGACACCACAACACCCCCACACACACACATAGAGCTGCCAGTTGTTGCTCCAGCAACAGGGAACTCCTTGTCCCACTCCCACTCCAGGACAGAAACAGAGCGCTGGGGCCTGTGGGCGTGTCGAGGGAGCCGCATGGGGGCCGCGGGCAGCCCCTGGAGCAGGGCCCAGCCCTGCAGGAAACACTGGTTCTGACTTCCTAGATGAGATGGGACCTCTTCCCTCTGGGCTGCAAGTATTTCTCAACCTGCACTCACTTCCTCATACAGCTCCCGGGCAGGCACCCTGTGTTGGGGCTGGAGCCTGGGAGGATCCCCTACCCAGTCGCAAGGCCTCCCTGCAGCCTCCCCCCCCTCCCCCCCTCCCCCCCCCCCCGCTCCTACCTGGAGGGACATGGTTCCTCGCACAGCCACCACCACCGCCTCCTTTCTGTGGTCCAGCGCCACCAGGAAGGGTAGCTCATACACCTGGGGGAGGCGGCAAATGGGGCTCAGCCCCCTCCCCTTGGGGTGACCCCTGCCCACCTCGACATTCTGACTTGACGGCCCTCAGCGACCCAGGAGACTGCAGTGGCCCCCAGAACTGTCAGTGCTTGGGAAAACTCCTGGGGGCTCTGCCTGGGTGACCGGGGTAACCTTGGGGTGGAGAGCCCTCAGTGCCTAGGCCAGAGCCCCCAGAGCCTCCACCCCTCATCACACACACACACACAGTGTAGCCAGAGCTCAGGGCGCTACCAGGGTGATACCAAGCAGGGGTCAGTGCCGCTGGCTGGCCACAAGGGTGCTGCCTGAGGCTCCCACCCACACGCCGTGGGGTTGACGTGGCCCACATGGCCCCACCTTGTCGTGGAAGCTGACGTGGATGAAGTCTCTGTACTGCAGGCCCGTTGTGTGCAGGATGGAGCCCAAGTGGCAGTGCAGCTGGTCACCTCCCACCAGGTCGTACTCCGGCGCCTGGCTCCTGCAACTGGTAAGCGGGAAAGGCTCTCGTCATCAGTGTCTGTGGGGTGCCTGCCAAGGGACACTTGGCAGCAAGAGCACAGGCTGTAGTCTGGCAACGCCCAGGAGACGGGCTTCGTTTCCGTCTGTCAAGAGCCGAGGCCCTGCGTCTGCATGTGCCATGGCTGCCAGGATGCTCTTTCATTCACAGACAAGAGGCAGAGACAGAGAGAAAGAAAGGTCAGGGAGACAGCACAACGGCCACCAAGAAGTCTCTCTGGCCTGAGGCTCTGAGGTCCCAGGTTCAGTCCCTGACACTGTCATGAGGCAGAGCTAAGCAGGGCCCTAGGAAATGAAAAAAGGAGGGAAAAAAGAAAAGATGATTTCCTACTGACAGGAGGAAGAGGGGGAACCAGAGCAGCGGCGCCGGGGACACAGCTCCCTTGTGACGGTGCCCCGACGGGGGCACAGTGCCCGCCCGTGACTAGGGGAGCCGGGTGAGGGATGCAGACACTGGCACTGCCTCTCCGGGTCCAGACCTACCAGTCCCCGCCGACCCTGCAGAGCCCCGTGAAGGGATTCCGGTAGACGAACAGGGGCCACCCGTAGGCGGCCGCCGCAAACTGCATGAAGTGCTGGCAGTTCTCCAGCTCCGCATCCAGGTCGGCCTCCTGCAGGAGGAGAAGCCCTCCGTCAGGGACTCCGCAGGCCGGTGGGGCCTGTGTGATGGGATGTGGCACCTGGGGCCAGCCGCCTGGGCGGGTGTGGGAGAAGGCACCGTGGCATTCAAACAGACCCCCGTGCCTGAGGCTCCCAGGTCCCAGGTTCAATCCCCTGCACCACCCAAAGCCACAGCAGATCAGAACTTTGGTTAAAATAGAAGCTCAAACAGATGAGCCACTATAGTCTGGGAGGTGGCACAGGGGATAAGGCACTGGACTCTCAAGCAGGAGGCCCCAAGTTCTATCCCTGGCAGCACATGTACCAGGGTGATGTCTGGTTCTCCCTCCCTCTCTACATCTTTCTCATTAGTAATAATAATGAGGTAAATAATAATGAATAGAAGCTAGGGCCTCCGCCAGAGGGTGTGCAGTGGGCAGGGCCACCCCAGTCAGAGCGATGCCCTGGGGAGGTCTGGTTCTCTCACCAAACACTGAAAAGCAAGAAAATCTGGCAGGAAAACCTCTGGGATGAGGGCGGGGGGAGGCCAACCACGAGTGAGGGCCCCGCTCCGCAAGGTGGCTTCCCGAGTGGGGGACACCACAGTTCATCTCTTTCTCTTCCAGAGGCAGAGAGAACGAGAGACCACCACACCAGGGCTCCCTTCAGCGCAGTGGGGCTGGGCTTGAACACGGTGGAGCACGTTCCAAGGCGGTGTGCACTGCCCGAGCGAGCTATTCCAGGGCCCCAGCTTATCAAGTGAGGGTGCCTGAGGACACACAGGGCCGTGGGACGTACCTGGGAGGGTCCGGGACAGTGGCTGGCCACCTCATCTGGCTCCTGGGTGGCACCGACGTCCTGCTGCTGGTGGAGGAGGGCAAGGCCGGCTGCGATGTCGCTGGGCACCAGGTCCGTGTCCTGAGGGGAGCACGGCCCGTGTGAGCCGCACACTCCTCTCAGGACCCTGCGTGTGTGAGCTCCTCGGCCAGACGCGCCTGCACCACGGCACGGCCGGGCAACGGTTGGCACCAGGGAGGGAGCCCAGGACCCCGAACACTGCTCGTGCCCAGCCCAAGCTGGCGTGGAAGTTGGGCTGACCGGGGAGCGAGGGCCTGGAGGTGAGGGCCCAGGGTGACTTCCTCAGGGCCCAGGGTGGCTTCCTCGGCACCCTCTTGAAGTTAACTGAATGGATCTCTTTTTTTTTTTTTCCCTCCAGGGTTATTGCTGGGCTCGGTGCCTGCACCATGAATCCACCGCTCCTGGAGGCCATTTTTCCCCCTTTTTTGTTGCCCTAGTTGTTGCAGCCTCGTTGTGGTTATTATTGCCATTGTTGACGTTGCTTTGTTATTGGATAGGACAGAGAGAAATGGAGAGAGGAGGGGAAGACAGAGAGAGAGGGGGAGAGAAAGATAGACACCTGCATACCTGCTTCACTGCCTGTGAAGCAACTCCCCTGCAGGTGGGGAGCCGGGGGCTCGAACCGGGATCCTTACGCCGGTCCCTGCGCTTTGCGCCACGTGCGCTTAACCCACTGCGCCACCACCTGACCCCCTGAATGGATCTCTAAAGCAGTGCTGGTCTTGACCCTCAACCTCACACCAGGGTTCAGCTCTCTCTAGGCTTTATCCGCTGTGAATCGGAGGGTGCGTGTGGCGTGAGCACATGGGGCGCTGCCAGGGCGGCAGGCGGCGGGCCAGGCCAGGTGGCGCGGGGTCCTAGCTCTGCTTCTCTCCCACCCCCACCCCCCCAATCACAGGCCCAGTGGCACGGCCACTTACTGAGAAGTACGTGGAGAACAACTCGGCCGAGCTGGAGAAAGCCGCTCGGGCATGGACATCGCTGCCCACGCAGCAGCACAGCAGCTTCACTCGTGTCTCCCACACGCTTGTGGCCGCCGTCTGTAACCCGCTGAGCAGCTGGCCCCGGTCCTGGGCGTCCAGGTGGCTGGGCCCGGCCGAGGGGTGGGGAGCCTTCCCCCCCAGGGGGTCAAAGACCACCAGGATGGTGACCGCGGCGGAGACGATGATGATCCAACTGTCAGGGAAGGGACAGACAGACAGACTGACGGATGAGGCGCGGTGAGCATGGGCATGACACCCCCAGGCTCCGAAGCCGGCCCTCCTGGTCTCGGCTCCAGCATCCACATGGCACTGGCTTGATTGATGCCGGGACCTGGGGTCTCCTCCAGAAGCTACGGCCGGCAGGCAGCTCATTGCTTCCCGGTTCTTAGGAGTCCATGGAAGACACGTAGCGAGACAGCTCTCCCCGGAAGGGGCCTGCCTGGCCACTGCTGTGACCCAGGGTCAGTCCCTCTTGCACCAGGGCAAGCTTTGGTGCTCAACTGTCTCTCCCTCTCCACTCCTGTCTGCCTCTCCAGTTCTTTTCTTTCTTTTTTTTTTTTTTTGCCTCCAGGGTTATTGCTGGGGCTCAGTGCCGGCACTACAAATCCACTGCTCCTGGAGGCCATTTTTCCCATTTTATCGGACATGACAGAGAGAAATTGAGAGAGGAGGGGGAGACAGAGGGAGAAAGACACCTGCAGGCATGAACCCAGGTCCTTGCGTGCTATAATATGCCCTGTCTCTCTAAAGAAGTCAGCCTAGAGTGGTGAAACCCTGCTGGCAGCCATGTGGTGGGCTCCCTGGTCGTCACTTGGGCCCCAATTCCTTCCGGCTTCAGGGTTCTTGGTAAACCTCCAATAATGCTGGGAGCTGTCATTATGCTATCTACTCCCACTACATAGAATGGTTTCCAACAGCTGTCAGGGAAACTCCCTAGGTGGAGAGAGGATTGCAAAAGAAAGGGGGCGGTGGCGCAGTGGGTTAAGCGCACATGGAGCAAAGCCCAAGGACCGGCGTAAGGATCCCAGTTTGAGCCCCCGGCTCCCCACTTGCAGGGGAGTCGCTTCACAGGCGGTGAAGCAGGTCTGCAGGTGTCTATCTTTCTCTCCCCCTCTGTCTTCCCCTCCTCTCTCCATTTCTCTCTGGCCTATCCAACAACGAACAGCATCAACAATGGTAATGATAATACCCGGTAGAGTGCACATCCTCCTGTCCCCAAAGCCCTGGCTTCTAGCTCTCAGAGCACATGGGAGCCCTGTAGGCACAGAGTAGTGCAGTGGGCTCTCCCGTTGTCTGTCTGTCATCTGGAGTGGGGAGTGGTGGAAGACTCAAAGTCCTGGAAAGATGCCCTGAGTGCTGCCACGACTGTCTGAAAGTTTCCAACAGCTTGGGGTGTGTGTGTGTGGTGCTGTGTGTGCACAGGAGGAGGGCAGGGAGGATGGGAAGGTGGAAGGGGCTTGGGACAGGCAGCCCATCCATCTGTCCATACATCCGCTTCCTTCCATGAAACCCGATTAGGCCAAGCATCACCTGGACAAGGCCCAGCCCTCTGTCTAGCGGCTCAGCCACTCTGCGGCCCTGACACTGTCCCTCTACTGGCTTGTTAATGAGGAGGGGAAGGGCTGAGAAACATGTGATGCCAGAGGCAGCCAGCGCCTCCCCCACTGGACCCCGCTCCCAATTTCTCTCAAGCAAAAAAGGGGAAAAAGAAGCCGCCAAGAGAGGGTGGGCAGCGGGGCCTCACCTGACAACGACGGTGGCGAGGATGCCGTTCATGACAGTCCTGTCACACTGCATGTCATTGGCCACCCAGACGGCTCCCACGGAGGCCCAGACCGTTTCGGGCAGGAAGAGTGCCAGGCGCACGTACAGCAGCTTGGGCATGGCCTTCCGCGGCCCTGGGTTGCAGATGGTTCCTGGGAGATGGGCAGTGGGAGGGGCTGAGAGGAGCCCAGGTTCAGGCCCCAGCCCTGGGGGGCTCCCTCCTGCCCCCGCAGAAAGCCAAAGTGGCCTGGACTCACAGGGAGGACCATCTGAACTAGATTACTAGCGAGTGACACTGGCTGCCGCCAGCACCAGGTCAGGACAGCTCCAGAATGACGGACAGCCTGAGGGCAGGAGGCACCATGTTGGAGCGCAACCCAGAGCCAGGCTGGCACTGAGTGTTCCCAGGAGAACTGAGACCTGACATGTGGATCAACAACCATCTACTGTAAGCCATTAACCCCCAGTTAAAAGGGGGGAAAAAAAAGGCTCCCAGGTGGACGGCGCCCTCAGTCCAGCGGACACAGCTGAGAACAGTCCTGGTCCTGGACCCACAGGACTCTGTCGAAACCCTCCACTCCACTGCTCATTCTTTTTTTCTTTCCTTTTTTATCCTGCTCTGGAGTATGGTAGTGCTGGGGATTGAACCTGGGACTTTGAAGCCTCAGGCATGAAAGGCTTTTTGCAGAACCATTATGCTGTCTTCTCCTGTCCCTATTTTTAAGATTTTATTGATGGTGGGAGACTGAAAGAGACAACTAGAACATCTCTCTAACACATACCAGGAATCAAACCTGGAACTTCCTGCTTGAGAGTCCGATGGTTCATCTACTGTGCCACCTCTTGGGCTACTGTTCAGAGACAGAGAGGGATATTCATCTGCGAATGAAAGACAGGTCCAGAGCCTCCCTCCTGCACAGGTAGTGCTCGGGCTGGAACTCGGGGCTGTGGCCACAGCGCCCTCTCCTGGGCCACACAGCCCATTTCTGAAACTATAACCCAGGGCTGGGGAGACAGCATCATGGTTCTGCAGACAGACTCCTGCCTAAGGCCCTGAGGTCCCAGGTTCAATCCCAGCACCACTATCAGCCAGAGCTCAGCAGGGCTCTGGGGAATAAAATCAAACATCTTGGCAATGAGATACTTAAAATAAAAAATTAAAAAAAAATCTCCATTGGAATTAGTCACATTTTAAAATCAAAGGAATAGGGGTCAGGTGGTGGCCCATTCAGTTGAGTACAAAAGTTACATCTGCAAGGAACCAGGTTCAAGTCCTGTTCCCCACCTACAGGGCTCCCTGTCTCCCTCTTCCCTCTGTGTTACTTAACAGCAAACAAAAATAAAGAAAAAAGATGTGAAGTGCCAAGGACCGGCGTAAGGATCCCGGTTCGAGCCCCCTGGCTCCCCACCTGCAGGGAGGTCACTTCACAGGTGGTGAAGCAGGTCTGCAGGTGTCTATCTTTCTCTCCCCCTTTCTGTCTTTCCCTCCTCTCTCCATTTCTGTTTTATCCAAGAACAATGATATCAATAATAGTAACCAAAACAACAATAAAACAAGGGCAACAAAGGGAAAAAAAATGGCCTCCAGGAGCAGTGGATTCATGGTGCAGGTGCCGAGCCCAGCAATAACCCTGGAGGCAAAATAAAATTAAAATAGTTACATTTAAAGAAAAAAAAAGAAGGGAGTCGGGTGGTAGTGCAGCGGGTTAAGGGCATGTGGCGTGAAGAGCAAGAACCAGTATAAGGATCCTGGTTCAAGCCCTCGGCTCCCCATCTGCAGGGAAGTCACTTCACAGGCGGTGAAGCCGGTCTGCAGGTGTCTCTCTTTCTCTCTCCCTCCCTGTCTTTCCCTCCTCTCTGTCCTCTCCAACAACGACGACAAAAACAATAATAACTACAACATCAATAAAACAAGGGCAACAAAAGGGAAAATAAGTAATAAAAAAAAATTAAAAAAAAAAAAAAAACCATATCAGGAGACAGCACACAGCACAGTGGTTCTGCAAAGAGACTCTCAGGCCTGAGGCTGAGGTCCTAGGTTCAATCCCCTGCACCACCATCAGCCAGAACTGAGCAGGGCTCTGGGAAACAAAGAAACCAGCTCTCAGGCACTGGGATGGTGGCTGTGCCGATATGCTGGGGGGGGACACACAGCCCTTCTGGGACGTCACACACATCCCTGCTAACGCTCTAAGGCACTGTCTGGATGGCTGAAAAGCAAAGACCCCTGGGTAGCGCAGCCATGGGGAGAGCAAGGAGGGGACACCCTGCATGAGCTGAGCCCCGTGCCGTGCCCCTCACCTCTCATGCTGACACACACGATGGCCGACACGGTGCAGATGACGACGGCCAGGAGGAGCAGGAGGACGATGAGGTAGCTGCCCAGCCGGCCCCCGGCGCAGTCGAGCTTGTCTCTGTGCACGGCGTACAGTGTGAGGATGCCAAGCCACCTGCCGGGAGACATGGGCGGGTCACAGGCTCGAACCCGGCTCCCCCCCAAATGGGCAGCTCTGCTCTGGACCAGAACCCTCAGCCACAGACGAGCAGGGCAGCCTCTTGGGCATGGGGCCCTGAGTTTGATCCCCAGCACCGCATGTGCCAGCATGATGCTCTGGTCTCCTCTCTTAGTGATAAGTAAATCAGTCTTTTTTTAAAGTTCTCATTACATTTATTTATTTATTTATTTTCCCTTTTGTTGCCCTTGTTTTTAGTTATTATTGTTGTTATTGATGTTGTCACTGCCAGACAGGACAGAGAGAAATGGAGAGAGGAGGGGAAGACAGAGAGGGGGAGAGAAAGATAGACACTGCAGACCTGCTTCACCGCCTGTGAAGAGACTCCCCTGCAGGTGGGGAGCTGCGGGTTCGAACCAGGATCCTTACACTGGTCCTTGCGCTTTGCGTCACGTGCGCTTAACCCGCTGCGCTACCACCTGACTCCCACATTTACTATTTTTTTATATTTAATTTTTTTTCTTTTTATTTTCCCTTTTATTGCCCTTGTTTTTTTATTATTGTTGTAGTTATTGACGTCATCACTGTTAGATAGGACAAAAAGATATGGAGAGAGGAGAGGGAAGACAGAGAGGGGGAGAGAAAGATAGACACCTGCAGACCTGCTTCACCACCTGTGAAGCGACTCCCCTGCAGGTGGAGAGCTGGGGGCTTGAACTGGGATCTTTAAGCCGGCTTTTCGCTTTGCGCCACATGCGCTTAACCCGCTGTGCTACTGCCTGACTCCCATATTTTATTTTATTGAGAGAGGGAGTGATAGAGAAAAACACAGAGAGAAGACCAGAGCACTGCTCAGCTCTGGCTTATGGGAGGGCTGGGAACCTGGCACTTTGGAGCCTCAGGCATGGGAGTCTATTTGTTTGCATAACCATTATGCTGTCTCCTCAGCCCATAATAAAATCTTAAAAAAAAAAAAAAAAAGGACCAGGAGGTGGCATACCAGGTGCCACAAGGCTCCGGGTTCTAGCCCCTGATCCCCACCTGCAGGGGGAAAGCTTCATGAGTGTGAATCAGGTCTATAGGTGTCTCTCTCCCTCCTACCTCTCAATTCTACTCTGTCTCTATCCAATAATAAATAAATAAAAATATTATAAAAATATGAACTGGGAAGCCCAGGTGGCTGTGGGGTGTGTGTGTGAAACACTAGACCCTAAGCGAGAGTCTGCAGGCTCAGTTCCCAGCATCCCGTGTGCCAAGGTCACACTCTTTGTTCTCTTATTAAATCTCAGACAAAACAGACGGCCATAAACCTGGAGCTGGGAGCCACGTTAGCCTGTCAGAGCAGGCTGAAGCTTCAGTCCCCAATTCCTCCTCAAGCAAAAGCTGAGAAGAGCTCTGGTCTTCTCTCTCCATCTCTCGTCCTCAAATAGAAAGTAAGCAGAAGGGTGGTGTTCCCGCCTGCCTTGGCATAGCAGGTGTGGCTGAGGTTCGAGTCCCCCGGTCCCCTCTCTCTGAATGGAAAGGGGCCCGACAGCAGTGAAGTCAGTCCATTAGAGAGTGTGACCTGTCTTCCCGGATGTGATTTTTAGATGTTTTGCACTTGGCCGGTGCTGGCCGTGGTACCCGAGAGGTATTTTCCAGCCGTCCACAATCGTCTCCCCTTCGTGAGCATGGGCCTCTGGTCCTGCGGCCCAGCCAACACAGGCACCCTGCACCCACACAGTTGGAGAGGTGGCTGCGGCCACTGGCCCCTGGGGTCTCAGGGCTGGAGAAGCCACGGGCTCACAGCTCACCCAGTGGAGTGCAGGACCTGCAGCCTAAGGTTCCTGGTTCAATGCTTGGCGCAGCAGGTAGCAGATGATGCTCTGACCCCCCCCCCCCCCCAATGTAGCATGTGAAGTGACTCCAAAATGGCACTTATTCCACAGAGCGGCGAGGGGGCCCGGTACCTGCGAGCCAGGAGGTGGGCAGGAAGCTCTGAGCTTTCAGATTCATTTGACTTGAAAGCCCGCCTTCTCCAGCAAGGCACCACCCCTCCGGTCTTGGGGTTCAGTCACCAAGCAAAGGTCACCCGGGAGAGTCCAAGTCCCGCGCTTCCTGGGTGCTGTGGGGTGTCCCGGGGTGCCGGCCAAGCAGGGGTGCAGCTGTGTGTGTGGGTGGGGGACTGCAGGACCCCGACGAACCTGAGGGGGCTCGGTGGGTGACTCCGGGCTCCCCGCGCCAGCGCGGCCCAGGTGTGCACCACGGACCCAGGTGTGCGCTCTCGCATGCACCTGCGCGGCCCTGGGCCCAGCTCTGCACCCCGCAGGCCCAGGTGTGACCCCGAGGACCCCAGGGGTGGGACCCCAAATGCACCTGTGCGAACCCGATCTGCACCCCCCTCCGGCCCAGTGTGAGCGCCCCCGAAGCCGGCGCTCGGGCCTTGGTTCCCCTCCGTGCAAAGGAGTCGGGGTCAGGGTCAAAGTGGGGGGTTCGGTGCCCCCTCACCGATGACAACGCCCCCCGGCCCCGCGCTCACCACAGCACCCGCAGGAACAACTCAAAGAAGCCCGGGAAGACCAGATCATCGCTGGCGATAGCCCAGCGCCGGCCGAACAGCACCATGCCCGGCATGGTGAACGCGAAGGCGATGGCCCGCGCCGTGCACGCCCGGACGCCGTCAAAGGCCCGGCGCAGGTGTGATTGACGTTCCGCGCAGGCGCAGGAATGTGACGATTCCCTCAGCCGCAGGAATGTGACGCTATGTGCAGGGCGTGGCCGCCAGCGGGGCGTTTGCGCCTGCGCGGACCCTGTACCCGGAAGTCGCTGTCTGGCGGCCGCGCGCGTCTGTGCAGGTGTGTAGTCGGGGTGCCAGTTGTGGACGTGGCGGGCACGGGGACGGGCAGGCTTGCGGTTAACATCTGGATGTGTGGACCCATGCGTCTCGGAAGGGGCATTTCTGTGCCCCGCGCGGCCAGTGTATCCCCCACCCCGTCTGCCGCGCCCCGGGTCCAAGCTGCCCACCTGCCCGTTGCCTGCACCCCTGCTCGGTGCACCGCCCCCAGGCCTGCGGCAGACCTGCCCGGTCCCTCCACGTTCGATCCTGGGCAAGATTAGGGAGACAGCACAGGAGTCTGCCCAAGACTATCCTGCTTGAACCCCCAACACCACCATCAGCCAGAGCTGAGCAGCGCTCTGGTATTTCTCTCGGTATCTCTCATTAAAATAATGTTTATTAAATAAAGAGCAGGGGAGACAGCACAGGGTTCTGCTGAAGACTACTTCTTGAAGCTCTAAGGCCCCGGGTTCAACCCCCAGTACCACCATCAGCCAAAGCTGAGCAGGGCTCTGGCCTTTCTCTCTGTGTCTCATTAAAATTAATAAAATATTAATGTTTCCTACTCGGAGGCTGCAATGGTGGCGCACCTGGTTGAGCACACACATTACAGTACGCAAATACCCAGGTTCAAGCCCTCAGTCCCACCTGTAGGGGGAAAGCTTCATGAGCGGTGAAGCAGGGCTGCAGGTGTCTCTCTCCCAGTTTCTCTGTCCTATTCAATAATGAGAGAGAAAAGATCCCTACCCTCGCAGATACATACTCCCTTTTGCTGCCCTTGTTTTATTGTTGTAATTATTGTTACTGATATCATCATTGTTGGGTAGGGCAGAGAGAAATGAAGAGGGGAAGACGGAGAGAAAGACACCTGCAGACCTGCTTCACCGCCTGTGAAGCGACCCCCCTGCAGGTGGGGAGTGGGTAGCTTGAACCGGTGCAAGGATCCGGGTTCAAGCCCTGGCTCCCACCTGCAGGTGGCTATCTTTCTCTCTCCCTATCTTCCCCTCCTCTCAACTTCTCTGTCCTATCCAAAAAAATGGCTTCCAGAAGCAGTGGATTCATAGCATAGGCATTGAGCCCCAGGGATAACCCTGGAGACAAGAAAGAAAACTACTAAGCAACTTAGTAGTAGCTGGGTTTGTTTGTTTTTTAGTTTAGCACTGGGATTCACTGTCTGTGTGATTAATCCACCGCTCCTGGAAGCCATCTTATCCCCCCCTTTTTTCTCCTTTCTTTTTTATTTGATAGAACAGGAATTTTGAGAAGGGGGGGTGATAGAGAAACAGAGCCACCTGCATCTCAGCTTCACCAATTGTGGAGGTTCTCCTCTGCAGCTGGACGCTGGGCTTGAACACAGGTGTCTGCTTTTGGTAACACGTGATCTCAGTCAGGCGTACCACAGTCCATCCCGTATGTTGAAGTGGAGCCCAGGAGAGATGGCCTGAGGTAACAGGTCGTTGGCTCAAAGTTCAGCACCACTTTCTGCCGAGCAGAGTAGTGCTCTGGTCCTCTGACAGTAATGTTTTCGATCTGTCTATCCCCTGGGGGAGTTGCACACGAGACAGACAGGAGTTAAGCCACAGCACTGCTGGTTGGTACACACAGCGATGGAGATCCAAGCAGGAGCCTCAGACATGCAAGTCCAGCACTCTACCATTTCATAAATCTCCCAGCCACATCATTTTATTTCTACCCCATTTTCATTTATTTTTTAACATAGAGGGTACCTTTTTTAATATTAATTTATTCCCTTTTGTTGTCCTTGTTTTATTGTTGTAGTTATTAACTGTTATTGTTATTGATGTTATTGCTGTTGGACAGGACAGATATGGAGAGAGGAGGGGAAGACAGAGAGGAGGAGAGAAAGATAGACACCTGCAGACCTGCTTCACCGCCTGTAAAACAATCTCCCCTGTAGTTGGGGAGCCGGGGGCTCGAACTGGGATCCTTACACCAGTCTCTGCTTTGCGCAACCTGCATTTAGCCTGCTGTGCTACACCCGACTTCCCTATTTATTTTTTTTAACATGTAAACATGGGCAGGTAGATGGCTCACCAGGAAGAGTGCCCACTTGACCATGCTTGAGCCTTGGGCAGACCAGAGCACCAGGTTCACGGGCCAGTGGAGTGGTGCTGTGTCTCCCTGCTCTGTCTGTGACGGAAAGTAACAGCCGGCCAGGAATAGTGGAATCGCACAGGTACGATGCCCAGTGGCAGAAAGAAGCAAACGTGCTCAGTATGGTTCCTGTCACTCCTGGTCCACTCAGCCTTGTGCTATGGTGTGTCACTGCACTGGGCTAGGTCGGCTTGCGCCTCAGAAGCTGGCAGCGATGTTCTGCCGGAGCTAACGATGGTACCACGGAAATGGACTCCGGGGCACCTTTCAGAACCACCCGAGGCGGGCCCAGCTGCCACTGTAGCCTCTCAGAAAGGCGGGCCCAGGTCAGGGCTCAATTCGGGCAGAAGCCAATACCAGGCAGGGCAGCTGCCCTGGCGATTCCACTTTTAGCCGTTGGAGGGAGAAGCGCGCACCAGGGACTGATGAGGGGCTCACCTCTGTAGTACCTCTCCTAAAAGGCTCAGATAGGCCAGTGGGAGCCAAGAGGGATTCTTGCCAGGGCTCATTCATAGCCAGCCCTTGAGACACCTGTCCAAACCTAGCGGGGGGGGGGGGGGGGGGAGGGGGGGAGACCGGGCCACTGAGGCTCAATGCTGTCGCCAGCCTTGCTTCAGAGGTTCACAGACCTGCATGAGTCCCATGGCGAGAGTCCGAGGGGAGGGAGAATGGACTCCTACTAAACCCAAGGGCAGAGCTGGCGAGTGGGGACACAAACTTGCCGGAAGTCTGCCCCGAAGCTCGTGCTTCTTTACACGAGGCTCCACAAAGCTCTAGATCTTGGCTCCATCTTCCCAAGGGGCTGTCCTGCCCCACGGCCTCTGCTGGGCCAGCTGTGAACCATTTCTGCAAGAGTTTTCTCGCACAAACTGACTGTGGCCTCCCCTCTCAGGAGGCGGCAGGGAGCAGAACTGCGCGCAGCTCACCTGCATGGGGAGCCAACTGGCATCCACACAGCCAAGAGCCTTTTTGGGACCTGAGCCCCGAGGTGCCGACTTGCTGACCTCACTTCATGGACTTTCTCTTCATGGCTCATGTTAAAAAGATTCACACAGGGGCTGGGCGGTAGCACAGCAGGTTAAGCGCACATGGCGCGAAGCACAAGGACCGGCGTAAGGATCCCGGTTCGAGCCCCTAGTTCCCCACCTGCAGGGGAGTCACTTCACAGGCGGTGAAGCAGGTCTGCAGGTGTCTATCTTTCTCTCCTCCTCTCTATCTTCCCCTCCTCTCTCCATTTCTCTCTGTCCTATCCAACAACGACATCAATAATAATAAAACAGGGCAACAAAAGGGAAAATAAGTAAATATAAACAAATAAAAACTCACACGGGGTCAGGTGGTGGTGCACCTGGTTGAGCGCACACGTTGCAATGCTCAAGGCCCTGGGTTTGAGCCCCTGGTCCCCACTTGCAGGGGGAAAGCTTCCTGAGTGGTGAAGCAGGGCTGTGGGTCTCTGTCTCTCTCTCCCCCTTCCTCTCAATTTCTGGCTGTGTCTATCCAATAAATAAAGATATATATTTTTAAAACCTGAAAAAAAATATTCACACAAATCAAACAGCTCAGTAAGAAATATTAATTACCTGATAATCTTTATTCAGGAAGTGAAAGTAACTCAAAACAGTGCTTCATAAGTCGGGTCACACAAGGCCTTTGCTTCCCACATGTGCCAGGGCTCTGCCTGGCACAGCACCCCACCGGACACCCTGGCCACAGGGTGGCGGCTCAGTCCTGGCCACAGGGCTGAAGCCTGGCAGGAGCTCAGGTCCTGGGTCCTCGTCGTAGGAACAGTGCCCTCCGGGGAGTGCCCCAGCCTGTATTTGATTACATGCGCAGAAACAGCTGTATGCCCCCCACCCACCCCGTGCAGGCAGGCAGCAAGCAGTCTGCACACTCACGATGGGACCCGTGGCCTTTCTCTACACTCTTCGGGTCTTCTGAGGAGCCACACCAAGACTGGGGTGCGGAGAAGACAGATACTGAAACAGTGGCTGGATCATGGGGCGTGGGGCAAAGCGAGGTGAGGGAGAGGCAGCGCTGCTAGCAGAGAAGCAGCCCCAAGATGCCCCAGATGCCAGCAGAGCCCACAGCTCCCTCCCACACTGTCTGAGTGCAGCAAGCAAGCACCATGCCCTTCCTGTGGGTAGCACTGCTAGGCTCCAACACTCAATGGTGACAGCACAGCGTACACAAGCAAAGCGCTATGCTTCCACAGGAATCGCAAAATGTAGTCAGTCACTAGAATGAAACTCATGTGGAAAAATTCCAAAGCTGACACTCGATAAGGAGTTTGAGGCTGGAGTTAAGTGGATACAGCTTGCAGCCCACTCACTATAGCTTTCATTGCCAGGTGGTTAAAAAGAAGTCCTGGCAGAGGCTGTTTCAAAAGTCTAATTTAAAAGAAGAAAATGTATTCTATGTTTACTGAATTGTTTACTTAAGATAGTAACAAAAATAAACCATAAAGAGCTCAATCAAAAAAGAAAAAGTATATTAAAAAATTAAAAAAAAAAAAAAAGTATAAGATGACTGGGGGCCGGGCAGTGGTGCAGCGGGTTAAGCGCACATAGTACAAAGCACAAGGACCCTCACAAGATCCCAGCTGAAACTCCAGCTCCCCACCTGCAGGAGGGGTTGCTTCACAAGCAGTGAAGCAGGTCTACAGGCGTCTTTCACTCCCCCTGTCTGTCTGCCTGTCCTCTCTCAATTTCTCTGTTCTGTCCAATAAGAAAAAGAAAAGAAAGAAAAAATAGCCCCAGGAGCAGTAGATTTGTAGTGCAGGCACCGAGCCCCAGCGATAACCCTGGAGGCAAAAAAAGAAAGAAAGAAAAAGAAAAAAAAAAGAATGAGCATTGGTGCTGCCGATTAAGGAAAGACGGAATCACTCACTACCCAAAAGTCATGCGAGAGAGATTTGGAAGCTGAGAGCAGACATGGTTGTGGTACTCTTCCAGAATCTAAAGCCAAGGTCCCAGGTGACTTCTTTATTTCTGTTCCTCGGAGGAGCACAGCCCCCATCGCAAGCCACAACCATCGGTGTCCCTCCAGCAGCAGCCTGGGACCGGCTCCCGGGACTCTCCTGAGCAGGGAAGAGGGCAGGCACCTTTGGTGACTCTTACAGGAGACTCCATCTACATTCACAATCTGGATTTTGGTGACGAAAACTGTAAGACTCGGAAGCCATCCTCACCGGCCTCATGCGTAGTGTCGTGATATCCAAGGGAGGATTCCCACTTCAGGTGGGGAAAAAATCTGAACAGATCTGCTGAACTGAACGTAGTGTCTCGGATTTTAAACCAATACAACACAACTTTTGGCAAAGAAAAATAATAATAAAATAAATATAATGGAATGCAGATCTGATAGATGGAAGAATATATAATCTACCAACTTTCAAGGAGTACAATTTCACTGCAGATACACATACCAAAAAAAAAAAATCAATTTCAAAGAATTAAAAAAAAGGTTGCACATATTCCTCACCAAGTCTTACTTTGAGAACTACCCCAATTGAAGCTACACATTGGATTTATTAATACGGCATTAAGTTTCTTTGTGTAAAAAAATCTTTGTACATAGTAATAAAAAAAGGTAAGGCGAGATGCGATAAACAGAAACCTTCTGGGCCTTTCCCCGGGTCCCCCGGAGCTGGGGTGGCCATCTGCAACCAAAGGGAGTTTCTGCCCCTCCGCATCAAGCATCTCGGGCCTCTGCTCGGGGAGAGCTCTGTCCGAGCACCTGAAGGACAGAGGCTGGTGACGCGTGGCACTTACGCCGGCAGACTGAGCTTCTTTCCCTTGAGTACTGCGGGGGAGAGCGGGAGAGAGCCGGTCAGGTTTGCCTGGGCAGGCCGCCCGTCCTCCTCGCCCTCGCCCTCACCCCCACCTGTCAGACAAGGCGCACGGCGAGCAGGCAGGCCGCATGCAGCCCCACATACCTTTTGTGACGTACAAGTAGAAAAAGTCGCAGTAGAGGATGGTCTGGACCACACCGGCCACCACGGCGATGAGGTCGAAGAAGCCCTCGAAGTAGAAGCGCCAGACCCAGTTGACAAGATAGAGAGCACGGTAGAGGCCCAGGAAGAACAGGTAGTGAGTGGTGATGGTCTCTGCTTCACCGGTCTTGCTGATCATGAAGAGCTGTGGCAGGATGGCCACCGACTCCAGGTAGATGGAGAAGGTCCACAAGATCTGTGGGAGAGATGCTGGGTTGGCGTGGCGACAGATGTGCCTGCCTCCCCAGCGTCTGGGCACCCGGCACATACGAGGGCTGCCTGGGAGGGAGGCTGACAGCGGGGACTGGACGGCCGCTCCTCTTTGATCCCGGGAGCGATTTCTGTGGACCTACACCGCTGCCCCTGCACCTGCCCAGCCCACCCGGAATCTGGCTTGATTTCCAGTCCTTGGCTCCTTCCACACCCCAACCCTTGAGGCACTTCCCTCCAGGCAACCGACACAGCCTCAAAACATGGGTCTCCACTGCACCTTCTCCCAGCCCACCACTCCTGTAGCCTCAGGTCTCTGCACTGGGGGTGAACCAAAGGCATCAGACGGAGGGGCTGTGGTCACACCACCTCTGCCCGGTCAGATACTTGCTGCTGCAGACAGAGCCCTGGCATGTGTCCTGGGAGCGCTCTCTACACGGCACAGTGCTGAAGGCTGGGGAGCCACACAGATCACTTCTGCCAAGTGCAGCAGCTCTGCTCAGGAACCCGAGATGTAGCTCAGGGGGTGATGCGCATGCCTAGAGACAACTGAGTCCTGTGAGCAACTGGCCAGGCAGGGCGCTCAGAAGCCCCTTTTCATTCCCTGGCCACAATACTGTCATGTTGCCCCAGAAGCTGGCTAGCGTGAAACAAAAGATAAAAGAAAGAGAACTGGCCCGCGTTACCTGCCAATTGGGGAGACTGACCGTGACCACTACACGGACGCCTAACTAACCTCGAGGGGGGAGAAGTCGTGGTTGACCAGAAAGGACAGGCCCCCCACGGGGACCACCAGGAACTCCACTCGGAAGGTGTCGTGGTTCCCGTCGTAGGTGGCCTTGAACTTCATGTAGATGAGGTACACGGTGGCGTATGAGCAGGCAATGTAGATGAGCTGAGAACAGAGGTCGGGCTAAGTCACCAGGGCCGCCACCCCTCCAGGTCACCCGAGCCCCCTGCAGTGTTCCTTACACGTCACACACGCACGGACGCTAAGGCCAGGTGGCAGCACACCTGGCTGAGCGCCTTCACTGCAGTGCACGATGACCTGGGTTTAAGCCCCTCGACTTATTTTCCTTTGTGTTGCCCTTGGCTGTTTTTGTTCGTTTGTTTTACCTGCAGGGAGAGAGCTTCACGAGTTGGGAAGTAGAGCTGCAGGTGTTTCTCTCCCTATCTTCCCCTTCACTCTCAATCTTTCTGTCTCTATCCAGTAATAAATAATTTTTAAAAACAGACACTTTATGGGGGTCAGGAGGTAGCGCAGCAGGTTAAGTGCACGTGGCGTCAAGCGCAAGGACTGGCATAAGGATCCCGGTTCGAGCCCCTGGCTCCCCACCTGCAGGGGAGTCGTTTTACAGGTGGTGAAGCAGGTCTGCAGGTGTCTATCTTTCTCTCCCCCTCTCTCGATTTCTCTCTCTGTCCTATCCAACAACAAACGACATCAACAACAACAATAATAACCACAACAAGGCTACAACAAGGACAACAAAAGGGGGGAAAAATGGCCTCTAGGAGCAGTGGATTCAAGGTGCAGGCACTGAACCCCAGCAATAACCCTGGAGGCAAAAAAAAAAAAGACTATATAATACATATTATAAAGCTTAAAATTTAGATATAGAAAAATTCACTTTTTTTGGGGGGGAGGATATAGTTCTGAGTCATAATTCCAATCAAAACACAGAGGATCCTAACAGCCCCAATGCCCGTCCCACTGCCCGTCTGTGCCCAAGACTTCTCCTGGCCAGGCCCCCTGGCAGCCACCAATCTGCCCGTGGTTGCTCAGGCTGGCCCTCCCTCCCAGAGTGCTAGAGAAATGAGATCACATGGCAGGCTGCCTCTGAGGCGGCTTCTCAGTCAGCATGAGGCGTCAGCCTTCAGTATCTGTGACCGCTGTTGGGGCAGCGTGCTGACGCTCTCCCCAGGGAAGGGCTGGCTGCCTCTGCTCAGGGCTGCCTGGACACCTGCACAGCTCAGTGTGAAGGGGAATGTTCACTTCTCTTGGATAATCCGCCTGTTGACAGGAATGCCAGCATGCTGAGTGAGACAGCCGGAGAGAAAGACCGGCCCTGAGTCATCTCGCTAAGAGGAAGAATAAAGGACAAGAGGGGAGACACAAGGTGAGACTTGGACTGGGGTGGCCATCACACCAAAGCAAAGGACTCTGGGGGAGCTGGGAGAGGGCCAGGATAAGGGGACACTGGGATCCTGGTGTGTCCCTAGATGCTAGTCAAGGGGAGATGAGAGTCTGTTGGGTCCCTGTCTATGGTAATGTGTGTTCTCAACTGGGATTGGCACCACCCGGTCCCCTCAATTTTTTTTTTACCAGAGCACTGGTTTATGTGGTGCGGTAGATTGAAGCTGGGACTTCAGAGCCTCATCCAAAACCATTTTGCTATCTATCCCCACTCACCCCACCCTCAGCTGCTCCTCTTGACCTGAGAGAGCTACGCAGTATCTGTCAGCTCACCAAAGTGGTGAGTCATACCACTACCAAACTGTCAACTACTGTCAGTACCCAGACATAAAGAACACCCCTCTAAGAGGTCACTTGTCCACACATGTATTGTGCATGTGTCTATGAAGAAGAGAACACGTGACCAGCGTGTAAGTAGAAGAACACAAATATACAGGACTATACACAGTCTCCCTCAAGGGAACACGTGGCCCTTGGTTAGTGAGACTGCAGCCACCGAGGCCGAGGCCAGCAGCCGGGGAGAGGGCCCGCTCACCTCCCCTCAGCACTGCAAACCTTGCTCTCGCCAGATGTTCAAGACTTTCTGCCTAGAAACTGGAGCTCAGCAGGGACTCCTCTGGGAGCCAGGAGTCCTGGGATGCCCCCCACACACATGCCTGATGCCCACATTCTAACATGCCCAGGCGACAGCAGGGACCAGCTGTGTGAAGCGAGCTGGTACAAGGCTTCTGTCATGCAGCACCAGGGTGCCCAGAGGCAAGTGCCCACAACAGTACCTGGTCGGCATTTGTGGAAGAAACAAAAGACCCAGGACACACAGCCACAGAACCCTTCACAGCACCTGCCCCAAGCTCAGTCCTTGTGGTTTAATCCTCAGAACATGTATGTTCATGTGCTTTAAAAAATAAGGCCTCCAGAGAGAGAGCACAGTGGGTTAAGCACACATGGTGCAAAGTGCAAGGACCTGCATGAGGATCCTGGTTCGAGCCCCCAGGTCCCCACCTGCAGGGAGTCACTTCAGAGGCAGTGATGCAGGTGTGCAGGTGTCTGTTTCTTTCCCCGTCTGTCTTCCTCTCCTCTCTCCATTTTTCTCTGTCCTAGCCAACAATGATGACATCAATAACAATAATAACTGTAACAATAAAAAAATAGCAATGGCAAAAAAAGGGAATAAAGAAAGAAAGACCAAGAAGTTAAAAAACAAAACAAAACACAGTTGCCTACGTGGAGTACAGCAGATGCGCAGTGTAAGGAAATGTATGAGGCCCACACATGCCCTCACACAGCAGCCAGGAGCCCCCTTCCTTCCTGGTTCTGAACCGACTTGCTGGGCTTGTGGGGAGTCTGTGATTTCTATTGCTTGGCATCATCATCAGCCCTGCTGTTTCTCCCAGGGCTGCCACGCACTTCAGAAGTTAATCTTACTCAAGAAACTTAAGGTTTTAAAATCTCTAAGCATGAAGTACTTTAATTAAACAGATACTGCTTTGAAAAAGAAGAAACAAGCTTGATGATAACCTAACCCTGTCCCAGTTCTGGGTGGTCTTGAAGTGCCAATGTCAGGAACGGCATGTTTGGATATTCTTCCTTTTTTAAAAAATTATTTATTTATTGAATAGAGGAGGCCAGAAATTGACAGGGAAGGGGGTGATAGGGAGGGAGGGAGACAGACACCTGCAGCCCCGCTTCACCACCCGTGAAGCTTTCCCCCTGTGGGTGGGGACGGGGGGGGGGGGGCTTAAACCCGGGTCCTTGCACACTCAGCCAGGTGTACCACCATGCAGTCCCTGGATATTATTCTCGAGCTGTCCAACTGGACAGCTGACATGAACCCACAGACTGGACATGTCCCCAGGGTGCCGCCGTACCTTCATCGAGGTGTTGTATAATGAGATAAAGGACGTAAAGAGATCCAGGTAACGAGTTGTGAAGACCAGTGCAAACAGAAGCTGGCTTTTACCAGAAATACCTGAGGGGAGAAAAAAGGAGAGGGTCAGAGAAGCCTGGAAGTTTATGCTCAGTGCTGACAGATCACATGGCAGAACGTGCAGACGCAGAAGGTAGGACAGAGCCAGCCTGGGGAGGTTCTGGCAAGGCCTCTCCTGGATTCACACGCTTTTACTACAGCACCAGGAAGCATACATTCAAATGAACTTCTGTCTCTCAACTACATCCCTCTGAGAAAGAACACAGTTCTTTCAGGTCTCCTGCTGGTCACTGTTGTAACTGGACATACAACATTCACCATCTTTCTTTCCATTCTGAACTAGCGCTTTACAGGGACGGCATGGGGCCAGAAGTCCACTAGGTGAGGAACAGACTCAGACTCCTACTCGGACCAGCAGTCGCCCCCCCCCCCCCCCAACAGTGACAAGACAGCCCCAGGTGACTTCTCCTGTGAGGGCAGTACTCACTCACATGTTCCTGGGTGCCAGACTTCAAAGCAGCGGGCTCTGCCTCGGCCACCTCCAGGCACCAGCCAGCCCCTGGAGCGTGAGAGAACCCCCAGAACGGGAGGACTGCCCAGATGCCTGAACCTGCCTAGCTCCCCAGCTCCCCCAGTGGGGAGCTTCACCCCACTAGACACTAAGTGGGAAGTCAGCAAAACGGGGCTGCCCTGCCGGGACAGCAGTCACTGGCCTTTGATGGCCCTCTCCACAGCAGTTCACAGCATGCTGGAATGCCGCTTCCTTGGGCTGTTCCAGACTGTTCCCACGCAAGGGACCCCGGGTCCGTTAAGCAACAGTCACCGAAGAACAGTCAGGCCGATCCTTCAGCCTTTGCGCCACCAGTGGAGATTCCTTCTTCCTTCCTTCCTATTTTTTGCTATCAAAGATCAGTGTTCTGTTGCTGACAGAGAACGTGAGGGAAGACAAGGTGGGGCAGAAAGACCACCACTTGACATTCACACTGGTTATTTGTCGAGGCCTCCAGAGACCATTCCATTTTCTTTGTGGTTCTTTCCACATTTTAGGTTAAAAGCTCAAAGGTGCAGAGCTGGAGAGACAGTAAGTGGTTCTGCAAAAGGCCTTCAGGCCTGAGGCTCGGAGGCCCCACCCCAGTCATAAACTGCAGCTGACCAGTATTCTGGTAAAAGACAAAACAGAACTATGGCATACGTATGAGCCGACTTTGTTAGAGGCTTTATTGAATGATACCTTTGAAAATATTTATTTACTTATTTAGGAGAGACTAGAGCACCACTCTGGCTCATGCAACACCAGGGACAGAGTGCAGAGTCCATGCTTGGAGACCCAGTGCTCTGGCCACCTCGTCACAAACCAGGGCTGTGCCAGCAGGGTCTTGTCCTCTCCGATGCCGGAGGTCGGGGGCCATCCCGTCGCTGTTCCTCCCAGCCCTCTCGGCAGCCCAACCTTCTCTGGGAAGTCCTCTTTGAAGACAGCCTCCCCTGGTGCCCATCCCTTCAGCGAGCGTCAGCCTCTCAGGAGCTGCGCCGCCAGCTGTTACAGGGCCTATAAAAGCACCCCTGCCCGCCTTGCCTTCTGCTCTGAGCCACTACTGGGCCAGACAGGCAGCAGGGCTAAGAAAGTGTGTGCGGGCAGGGCAGTGGCGACACAGGGCTGCAGGTCTCCCTCCCCCTCTCAACTTCTGTCTCTATCTAAAATAAATAAGACATATTAAAATATATGTATATTTGCTGAATGAATGAACTCATGGACAAAAGTAAATGGAATTCATTGTAACTGCCTGTCAAGGGGTGAATCCCATTCTGTGATGTTTTGGGGCAGCACTTCTCAAGCGACCCAAGTCACATTGCCTCCCTGTGACTGTAAGTGACAGAAGTAACATGAGCTCTGGGCTATGCCCTGACTCGCAACCAGCAGAGCCTGGGCACAGGAGCAGGACAGCCAGCCTGGCGTTTGCCACGGGGGCCGCCACTCGGGGAGTCTGAGGTGCGCAACCGCCTGGACCTCCCTTCCTCCCTTCAAACATCTGCATATCGCACACGACTTTTCCCCAAATAATCTCACTGGGGGCCATACTTATGGTGTGACTGGCACATGGGTGCAGCTTTCCGTGTCCCTGTGACAGGTGTCTGGCAAACATACTCCACCCCAACTTAGTACTTTTTGTTTTTTTTCCGTACTTTTTGTTTTTTTTCCCCAGAGCCCTGCTCAGCTCTGGCTGATGGTGGTGCGGGGGATTGAACCTGGGACTTTAGAGTCTCAGGCCTGAGTCTCCTTGCAGAACCATTATGCTACCCACCCCTGCCCAACTTAGTACTTTTTCCAACACCATCAAGAGGACCCCAACGTCTCTCCCCCCACCCTGTCCCCAGAGTCTAGCAAAAGGCTGCCAGTTCTTCTTTGAGAAGGAAACGACTGCTCCCTGCTGCTTGGCACAGCAGGCCAGGGACAGGAGGGTGGAGAGGGCAGCAAAGGGAGAGACAGACAGACACCTGCAGCCCTGACTCGCCTCTGGAAGCTTCCCTCTGCAGGTGGAGGCCAGGCATGGTAATGTGTGCCCTATCGGGTGCGCCCCGCCCTCCCCGCCCCTTGGTGCGGTTTCCATCTCCAGGGTTTCCAGAGCACAGCACCAGCCGCTTCCATGACTACTCGCAGGGCCACCACCACCTCCCCGCAGGCAGGAACTGCCACCCCGACCGACCGACCCCTCGACATCTGGAGGAGACACGTGCACAGGAGAGGTCCTGACACACTCTACCGGACCCTCACACACACAGTGCCCGGCGAGCAGGCCCTGCCCACACCCTGCCCACAGCAGAGGCTGCAGACCTCTTGCCTGACTGCAGCTGGAGCCCAAGCCCTGCATCCAGAGAGGCCAGCAGCCTCGCCTACCTGCTCCACTCTGCTCTCCCTACCTGCCCTCCCCTCCCAGCAGATTGAGGCCTTGCTGGCCCTGTTCACTCCAGCTGCTCACCATGTGGCTCAGCCATGTATGTGCGCTTTCACCTTGCCGACACCGATGAGTTAGGCACCGGGAGAGGCGTCCTGCCTATCACCCGCAGGGTGACACCGAGACCACACCGAGACCTCGGGCAGAGCATAGCCAACTAGGCTGTGTCCAGTGGATTCTGATGTTCCGCTCTGCAGGGTACTCACTCCCTGGCAGGAGGTCCAGGGCTTTCCTGGGGCCTCCCTGTCACATCCAGACTTTTTATTTTTATTTTGTTTTTTATTATCTTTATTTATTGGATAGAGACAGCCAGGAATCAAGAGGGAAGGGGGTGATAAAGAGAGAGAGACTTGCAGCCCTGCTTCACCACTCGTAAAGCTTTCCCCATGCAGGTGGGGACCGGGGACTAGAACCCAGGTCCTTGTGCATTGCAATACATGCGCTTAACCAGGTGCACCACCACCCAGCCCCTTTACACTGCCCACGCTCATTGGGGCCCGGATGTTGACCTTTCCACACAAGTCTTGTTACGCCCACTAAAATACAGCCTGTTTGACAGCAGGACCAGGACAGGCTCCGAGCTGTGCCCCGGGGCTGCAGAGAACCATGCTGGGTGATCAATAAACAGAGAAAGGGACAGAGGTGAAGCGCTGCAGACAAGGAGCCAGGGAGGGATGGGGACAGGGAGGCAGCCAAGAGTCCACTCTGGATCTCAGCACAGTTCACCTAGCTTACTAATGACTGCTGGCCTCCAGGAAAACGGAGAAAAGCTACTCGTCCAGACCAAGGCTACTTCTCTGAGCCCACCCAAGGCGTGCGGAGGACAGCCACCTGAGCACGCCACGTCATGCCATACCACGCCACAGAGGCAGGAGACGGGCAGCCCACCCGTCTGCACATTCTGCCAGAATGAGGGTGGAGGAGGGACACAGCTAAACAAGGCCAAGTCCTGTAAGGCAGTCGTTCTCAGATCAGTCAGGAAAACACAATCTCCATTTTCCCCAACAAAAAGGAAGGTCTGCCTCTTCCCTTATGCCGAGGGGAAACAGACCCACACCACAGCTGCAGGTGTTCAAATCAGGTGTCCATTAGTGCAGCCTGGAAGGTTCCTAGCCATGACCACAGAACGCCAGCTAAGACCCACAGGGATGCAGGGGTTACACAGGCTCCTGTGCTGACTATGGGCCCCAGGTCAGGTCGATGGGGTTTACAGTTAACAATATTTATACACTTTTCTCATATTTGGGAGCTACTCTCTTCCCTGAGCCAGCTTTCTAGTCTTTTTTCCAACTCTGACACCATCTCCCCGGGCAATAGCTTGGGTTCACCTGCAAATTAGCTGTCAGACTCAGGCAAAAACTAGTAAAGTCATGGGCCCTTGGAATATACCTAAAATAGGGGGTTGGGCAGTAGTGCAGTGGGTTAAGCGCATGTGGCACAAAGTGCAAGGACCAGCGTTAGGATCCCAGTTTGAGCCCTGAGCTCCCTACCTGCAGTCGAGTGGCTTCACAGGCGATGAAGCAGGTCTGCAGGTGTCTATCTTTCTCTCCCCCTTGTCTTCCCGTCCTCTCTCCATTTCACTCTGTCCTATCCAACAATGACAACAGCAATAACAACAACAATAATAACCACAACAACAATAAAAAAACCCAAGGTCAACAAAAAGGAAAATAAATATTAGAAAAAAAAAAAGGAATATACCTCAAATTTTCAGTTTGTTTGACTCTATATGTTAACTTTGTTTTTCGGCCACCAGGTTCCAGATGCCAGCATGATGCCAACCCGACTTCCCTGGGCAAACGACCCCACCATGTGTCCTGGAGCCCCGCTTTCCCAGAGCTCTGCCCCATTAGGGAAAGAGACAGGCTGGAGTATGGATCCACCTGCCAATGCCCATGTTCAGCGGGGAAGCAATTACAGAAGCCAGACCTTCCACCTTCTGCACCCCATAATGACCCTGGGTCCATGCTCCCAGAGGGATAAAGAATAGGAAAGCTATCAGGAAAGGGGATGGGATACGGAGCTCTGGTGGTGGGAACTGAGTGGAATTGTACCCCTACCCCTCTTATCCTATGATCTTGTCAGTGTTTCCATTTTATAAATAAAAATAAAACTCTAAATAAATAAATAAATAAATAAATAAGCTGGTGTCTAAGCCCTAGCCTGCGGCGTTTCCGGGGAGAATGCAGCCTGCACACCAGAATCTCCTGTGCCAGTTATCTGAGCAACTCCTATCCAGTTCTTACTCTTTCCAAAATCTCTAAACAACTTCTATAATTTAGAGTGGAAAACAAGGTGGCTAGTCAGATTCAGCACTTCATTCTGCATCAATGACCTTGGTGACTTTGACATTTAAAAGCTTAAGAAACGATTCATAGTCTGGACATGAGAGCAAGCTAAGAGTGTTCTGTGACCTTACGTTAGCTGTAGGAATACTTGGCAAACACAAACTCAGCTCCTGCGTTTAGTCCTACTCAAGTGTTATATACTCTCTTACTGCCACTACCCAGGACTCCCTTAAGGATCCTATTTTGTGTTCCGGGAGGTGGCACAGTGGATAAAGCACTGGATTCTCAAGCATGAGGCCCCGAGTTCAATCCCCGGCAGCACATGTACTAGAGTGATGTCTGGTTCTTTCTCTCTCTGCCTATCTTTCTCATTAACAAATTCTTTTAAAAAAAAAAAAAAAAGAATCCTATTTCCAGGGGAGGGGGGCGGTATAACTATTATACAAAAAGATCTTAACACCTGAGATTCCCAGGTTCCAGGTTCAATCCCTGTAAGCATCATTATTAAGAGCTGAGTAGTACTCAGGTAAAAACAAACAAGAGGAGAAACACAGATCCAGGGGCTGCAACGTAACTACAGCTGACAAAATCACACTGAGCAGTGGGCAGTTGCTAGAAAGGGGCTGGACAGTGGCGCACCTGGCTGAGCACACACATTATAGTGTACAAGGATCCAGGTTCAAGCCCCTGGTCCCCACCTACAGGAGGGAAGCTTCTGCAGGTGTCTCTCTCCCAATCTCCCTTCCCCCTCTCACTTTTGCTCTGTCTCTATCCAATAATGAATGATGAAATAAATAAATAATAAAGTAAATAATTTTTTTAAAAAACCACTACCCAAACCAAGAGACCCCTCACAGAATGGAAGAAGATCTATACATGCCATACATCAGATAAGAGTTTAATAACCAACATATATAAAGAGCTTGCCAGACTCAACAACAAGACAACAAATAACCCCACCCCAAAATGGGGGGAGGACATGCACAGAATATTCACCACAGAAGAGATCCAAAAGGCCAAGAAACACATGAAAAAATGCTCCAAGTCTCTGATTGTCAGAGAAATGCAAATCAAGACAACAAGGAGATATCACTTCACTCCTGTGACAATGTCATACATCAGAAAAGGTAACAGCAGCAAATGCTGGAGAGGGTGTGGGGTCAAAGGAACCCTCCTGCACTGCTGGTGGGAATGTCAATTAGTCCAATCTCTGTGAAGAACAGTCTGGAGAACTCTCAGAAGGCTAGAAATGGACCTACCCTATGACCCTGCAATTCCCCTCCTGGGGATAGATCCTAAGGAACCCAACACATCCATCCAAAAAGATCTGTGTACACATATGTTCTTGGCAGCACAATTTGTAATAGCCAAAACCTGGAAGCAACCCAGGTGTCCAACAACACATAGAGTGGCTGAGCAAGTTGCGGTATATATACACAATGGAATACCACTCAGCTATAAAAAATGGTGACTTCACCATTTTCAGCCGATCTTGGATGGACCTTGAAAAATTCATGTTAAATGAAATAAGTCAGAAACAGAAGGATGAATATGGGATGATCTCACTCTCAGGCCGAAGTTGAAAAACAAGATCAGAAACGAAAACACAAGTAGAACCTGAAATGTAATTGGCGTATTGCACCAAAGTAAAAGACTCTGGGGTGGGTGGGTGGGGAGAATACAGGTCCATGAAGGATGATAAATGACATAGTGGGGGTTGTATTGTTAAATGGGAAACTGGGGAATGTTATGCATGTACAACTATTGTATTTACTGTTGAATGTAAAACATTAATTCCCCAATAAAGAATTAAAAAAAAAGAAGAAAGTTGCTAGAAAGTTGACCTTAGGGTCTTCGGAGGTAGCACATGGTTCTGCAAAAAGACTTTCATGTCTGAGGTTTCAAGGTCCCAAGTTCAACTCCCAGCACCACCAGAAGCCAGAGCTGAGCTGAGCAGTGCTCTGGTCTCTTTCTCCCTGTGTGTCTTTCTGCTTCTCTCTCTCTCATGTTAAAATAAAATAAAGGACTTTTTAGTGGTAGGTCTCAAAAGTTCTCATGGCAGGAGAAACGCTGGCACCAATGGGGGGGGGGCGGTTAAGAGGAAGAGGTGTGGGGCTGGGCGCTGCGGGTGAAGCGCTTGTTGTGCAAAGCACAAGGGCCAGAGGAAGGATCCCAGTTCGAGCCCCCGGCTCCCCACCTGCAGGGGAATCGATTCACAAGCGTCTTTCTCTCCCCCTTTCTGTCTTCCCCTCCTCTCTCCATTTCTCTCTGTCCTATTCAACAACGAAAACAATTATAGTAACAACAACACCAATAAACAAGGGCAACAAAAAGGAAAAAATGGCCTCCAGGAGCAGTGGATTGGTAGTGCAGGCACTGAGCCCCACCAATAACCCTGGAGGCAAAAAAAAAAAAAAAGAGGAAGAGGTGGCCTACACTCTGTGGAAACTAGAGGATTGAAACACACCACACGAACGTGCAAACAAGCAGAAGCCAGTGAACTTTTTAAAAGACGTGGTGAGAACCACCATGGTTATCATGGTGGGAGGTGGGGAGAAGCACAAAAAGGCAGTGGGGGGGCAGCTCGGAACTATTCCCTGGAATCTACAATCCTGCAAACTACTGTTAACCACAAATAAACAATGCCTGGACCAAAAAAACAAAAAAACACAAACCAAATCCGATATCCTTTTCGATTTTCTGGCAAGGTTTAAGGTCACAGCGCCTCACACGCAGCACAGACCAAACCCAGGAGCCCAGGAGCTGGGATCCGGCGCTCTACCCGCCACCTGGCTGGCAGCAAACACTAAAGTGTAACTGTGCCTGCAGCCCCCTGCCACTTGGCCCCCAGGGCTCGATCCCCTCCACCTGGAAGGCCATCTGGACCCTCAGCCAGACTTCCCGGCCTGGCGCTGGGACTTTGGAACATCTGCCCTGATGCTCAAAGTCCTGCCTGGTTCCCGGATCTCACGGCTGCTAGGGATCCAGAGGTCAGCCGTGGGCGAGGCCTCTGCTCCGGGCCCTCTGAGTGGGGGACACACCTCTGCTCCGCGGGCAGCAGAAAACCAACTTCTCCAACTCGTCAGAAGTCTGCCCCAGGGAGGCAAGTGAGCAAGGCCAGACCCAGAAGGACGATCGGCAGTCTGTCCATCTGCACCCGAGGAGGGAAGCCAGGGCCTTCCGGTGGCCGGTGGCCCTCGTGAAGTGGAGCCAGAATCACGGGGACCGCTGAGGCCATGGGGCTGGGCCTCCAGCCGCTGGAGCTGCAACGCCCCCATGTCACTCAGCCCCCGGACCAGGCGGGCGAGGCCACTCCTGGGTGACGGGAGCACGACAGCCCTGGACGCGCACCCTACCCGGGGCCTCCGGGCGGCGGGGTGAGAGGCTCCCCACCTGCAAGCGGGTCGGCCGCCACGTCAGGCCGCCCGGGCCGCCCACCCGTAGATTCTTGCGCAGGCCCAGCCCGGCTCCCCCGGGCGGCGCCCGGGACCCACTCCGACTCCGATCCCGCGGGACCCAGCCCCGCGCCGCAGACCAGGACCCATTTCCCCGGCCCCTAGCTCTCCACACACCCTGCGCCCCAGGCCCCGAACCCCCGTTTCTGGAACTCCGCGTTCAAACTCCTGAGCCCTGCACCCTCTCCCCGGCCGCCTGTCCGGGCCCGGGCCCCACTTCTTAGCTCCCGTCCAGGCCCTGGGCCCCCACCCCCGGCCCCCACCGCTCCAGCTTGTTAGACACAGCGGGGCCGCAGGCTGTGCGCCCAGGAGCGCCTCCCCCGCTGGGGGGGTGCAGATATGGGTGCAGACAGGTTGCAGGCCGGGGTGTAGACGAGGGTGCCGAGTCGGGGATGCAGACCCGGGTGTAGACGGGGGTGCAGACGGGGGTGTAGACCGGGGGTACCAAGCTGGGGGTGCAGGCCGGGTGTGCAGGCTGGGGTGTAGAGGGCGGTGCAGACCCCGGTGTAGACGGGGATAGCAAAGCCAGGGGGTGTAGACGGGGTACCGAGCCGGGGGTGCAGACCGCGGTGTAGACAGGGTGCCGCGCCGCTCCCCCGCCCCCCGCGGCCTCCCCCGCGCTCACCGGCGCAGGAGCGCGTCTTCCAGATCTTCAGCAGCAGGATGACGATGGCCGCCAGGTGGGACAGGTCCCCGGTCAGCCGGAAGACGTTCATGGCGGCGAGACTGCAGCTGGACGGCGGCGGCGCCTGAGGAAGCGGCGAAGATGGCGAGGCGGCGCGACGTGGCCGCGGACGTGGCCGAACTGCCGGCGCGCGCGCGAGGCAGCCTGGGAGAACGCTGAAGCCACGCCCCCAGGGCACGCCCCTTAAAGGCGCCGATCCGCCCGCGCAGCCTCCTGAGCGCCTCTCAGTGCATCCCGAGTCCGCGCCCACTTCCCGCGGACAGGTTTCCGGCTCCCCCTCCCGGGTGCCAGCGATTTCCTTCGGGGAGCGAGGACACTTCGTGGCAGGGACTCGTGCCCCCTCCCACTGCGCCTGGAGACTGCGCGAAGCCAATCAGAACGGTGGATTGGGGCCTGGGGGAGCCAAAAGGGGGTGTCCGGAGACCCTACCCTCCTGGGGACAATCTGGGCAAGAAAGTGCAAAATGGGGAGTCGGGTGGGAGCGCAGTAGGTTAAGCGCACGTGACGAAAAGCACAAGGACCGACGTAAGGATCCCAGTTCGACACCCCCCCCCCCGGCTCCCCACCTGCAGGGGAGTCGCTTCACAAGCGGTGAGGCAGGTCTGCAGGTGTCTGTCTTTCTCCCCCCCTGTCTTCTCCTCCTCTCTCCATTTCTCTCTGTCCTATCTAACAACGACGACATCAATAACGACAATAACTACACAATAAAACAACGAGGGCAACAAAAGTGAATAAATATTAAAAAAAGAAAAAGTTTTTAAAAAATGCAAAATGAGCTAGAAAGGGGAGCCCGTCTTCAGGAGGAGAAGAAATCACAGGAGGTGGCAAGCTCAAAGGATGCTCACTTGGCGAAGACCCCTAAAAAGTGGCATCCTGGGTCCAAAGCCCACGCGGGGGGGGGGGACGGGTGGTGACATTGGAGGGGCGGACATAGGAGAGCTCTCCACCTTTCTTTTTTTTTTCCTCCAGGGTTATTGCTGGGCTCCGTGCCTGCACCATGAATCCACCGCTCCTGGAGGCCATTTTCCCCCCTTTTGCTGCCCTTGTTGTTGTAGCCTCGTTGTAGTTATTATTATTACCATTGTTGATGTTGTTCGTTGTTGGACAGGCCAGAGAGAAATGGAGAGAGGAGGGGAAGACAGGGGGAGAGAAAGACAGACACCTGCAGACCTGCTTCACTGCCTGTGAAGCGACTCCCTGCAGGTGGGGAGCCAGGGGCTCAAACTGGGATCCTTACACCGGTCCTTGGGCTTTGCGCCATGTGCGCTTAACCCACTGCGCCACCGCCCCCTTTCTTGTGCAATCCTCTCTCCACCTAGGGAGTTACCCTGACAGCTGTTGGAAACCATTCTATGTAGTGGGAGTAGATAGCATAATGGTTAGGCAGACAGACAGACTCTCATGCCTAAGGCCTCAAGGTCCCAGGTTCAAACCCTCCCCCCCACCATCAGCCAGAGCTGAGCAGTGCTCTGGTAAGAAGGAGGAGGAGGAGGAGGAGGAGGAGGTGGAGGAAGAGGTGGAGGAGGAGGTGGAGGAGGAGGAGGAGAGGAAAGAAAGAATAACGTTGAAAGTGACGGTGAATCTGACATAAGGCAATGCAAAGGTATTTATTTGTTTGTTTAATATTTTATTTACTTGAATGAGAGAGATACAGAGAAAGACACAGACTGAGAAAAACGACCAGAGGATGGGGATTGAACCTGCGCTCTCAAAACTGTTCCACCCCCCCACCCCCACCCCGTTTGCTTTTTTTGTTTGTTTTTTGTTACCAGAGCAGTGCTCAGCTCTGGCTTATGGTGATGCAGGGGATTGATTGCACCTGGGACTTTGGAACCTCAGGCATGAGAGTCTCTTTTCATAATCATTATGCTGTCTACCCCTGCCCATTGTTTGCTTTCTCAAAGATGTATTTTGGGGACCAGGTGGTGGCACACCTGGTTGAACGCATATGTTACAATGCACAAAGACCTAGGTCTGAGCCCCACACGCAGGGGGAAAGCTTCACGAGTGGTGAAGCAGGGCTGCAACTGTTTCTCTGTCTGTCTCCCTCTTTTTTTTTTGCCTCCAAGGTTATTGCTGGGGCTCAGTGTCTGCACTAGGAATCCACTGCTCCTGGAGGCTATTCTTTCCCTTTTGTTGCCGTTGTTGTCTATCGTTGTTGTTAATATTATTGTTGTCGTTGTTGTTTGATAGGACAGAGAGAAATGGAGAGAGGAGGGGAAGACAGAGAGGGAGATAGAAAGACACCTGCAGACCTGCTTTACCGCCTGTGAAGCGACTCCCATGCAGGTGGGGAGCCGGGGGCTCGAACCGGGGTCCTTATGCTGGTCCTTGAGCTTTGCACCACTTGTGCTTAACCTGCTGCGCTACCGCTGGGCCCCCTCTCTCTCCCTCTTTGCCTCCCCCATCCTCTCAATTTCTGGCTGTCTCTATCCAATAAGCAAATAAAGATAAAAAATGTATTTTGTGGGGGGAGGGCAGTGATGCACTTAACATAAGTCCACATATTACCAAGCACAAGCTTCTGCACAGAGACCCAGGTTCAAGCCCCCCAGCTCCCCACCTGCAGGGGGGAAGCTTCACAAGTGGTGACACAGATCTGCAGATGTCTCTCTGTCTCTCTCCCTTTTTATCTCCCCCTCCTCTTTCAATTTCTCTCTGCCCTATCCAATAAAATGGGGGGGGGGTGAATTCATAGTGCCGTGCCGGCACCGAGCCCCAGCAATAACCCTGGAGGAAACATAGATTATTTTGTGGGTTTCACGTGGAAGACAGAGTGAGAAAGTTGCCTATGCAGGTAAGAGCAGAGTTAGTGCTAGGCAGTAGTTACTAGTAGTCAGTGGGCTAGTACGCCTCTGCCTCTGGGATGTAGCCTCAGGCATGCAAGCTCTGGGCTCCCCCAGATGAGCTGTGCCCCCACCCAGCGCACCTCACAGCCATGCTATAATTCCAGGAGCACTTGCTTGCTTTTTTTCTTAGCACAAGCTAGAGAGGGGGAGAAAGAAAACAAGAGCATCATGGCACATGGCACATGGGATCGAACTCAGGACCTTGAGTACCAAGTCCCAGCGATAACCCTGGAGGTAAAAAAAAAAAAAAAAAAAAAGGTGGAGCGGAGGGTAGATAGCATAATTGTTATGCAAACAGACTCTTGTGCCTGGGGCTCCAAATTCCCAGGTTCAATACCCCGCACCACCAGAAGTCAGAGCTGAGCAGTGCTCTGGTTAAGAATAAATAAATAAATAAAAAGGTGGTCTGGTAGGTGGCACAGTGGATAAAGCACTGGACTCTCAAGCATGAGGTCCTGAGTTCAATCCTCAGTGCACATGTACCAAAGTGATGTCTAGTTCTCTCTTTTTTCTCATCAATAAATAAAGTCCTTAAATAAAAAAATAAAGAGAGAGAGAGAGACATCTTCAACCCTGCTTTACCACCCGTGAAGCTTTCCCCCTGCAGGTGGAGAGCAGCGGCTTGAACCTGGGTCCTTAGCCAGGTACATCACCTCTTGGCCCCTGTTGCTCTGCCTTTCAGCCATCTGCAGACACCGCCAGTTCTCTCCTCCGTCCATTTCGATCTGTGTTCTTGCACCCTGACCTCTAGTGCAGCGACTGCCTCCAAGAGACTGCCCTTTGACTCCTGTAAGTGGCTGGGGTAGGGCTGTGCCGTGACTGACCTCTGGCCCTGCACCTGCACCAGGTGAGTTAGCACAGACACTGCTGGAGCTGCACGTGCTGGCTGTGAGCCTGGTACTAGAGCAGCTGCTCTAGTTACTTTTTTTTTCTTTTAATTTTACTTTATTAGTGATTTAATAATGATCAACAACATTGTGGGACAAGACGGGTACGATTCCGCACAATGCCCACCACCAGAGTTCCGTATCCCATCCACTCCACTGGAAACTTTTCTATGCTTTACCCCTCTGGGAGAATGGATCTTTATGGGGTGCAGAAGGTGAGAGGTCTGGCTTCTGTAACTGCTTTCCTGCTGGACATGGGCATTGACAGGTTGATCTATATCCCCAGCCTGTTTCTAGCTTTCCCTAGTGGGGCAGGGCTCTGGAGAGGTGGCGTTCCAGGACACCTTGATGAGGTTTTCTGCCCAGAAAATTCACGTTGGCATCATGGTAGCATCTGCAACTTGGTGGCAAGTGCAACTCTGAGTCTCCATTGCTACTGCCCTCAGAATCTGGAGCAGCGGCAGGGAGGGACACCGGGGGACAGACATCTAACCAGGAAACTCTCTAGTTACTTTTTAATATACTTTTAATATTTTATTTATCTACTCATTTGTTTATTGGATAGAGATAGAGAAATTGAGAGGGGCTTGGGAGAGAGAGACAGAGAGACACCCACAGCCCTGCTTCACCACTTGTGATGCTTCCCCCATGCAGGTGGAGACCTGGGGCTTGAACTGGGGTCCTTGTGCAAGGTATCGGGTGTGCTCAGCCAGGTACACCTCCACCTGGCCTCGTGTTTATTGTGCCCTGCACAATTCCACTGCTCCCAGTATATTTTTTTCTCTCTTCTTCTTCTTCTTCTTCTTTTTTTTTTTTTTTACCAGAGCACTGCTTGGTGGCTCTGGCTGAAGGTGGTGCGGGGGATTGAACCCATTGTGCCGCTGCCCGACTCATACACTTTTTTTTTTTTTAAGGTAAGAGGGTGAGAGACAGGAGGCACTAGACCACAGCACAGCTCCTCTGCCCTTGAAGTTCCCACTGGGACAGATGTTCCCATGTGACAACTGGGGGACTTGGACCCACATCCTTGCACAGGACAAAGTACATGCTCCTGCAAAGTACTTTTTTTTTTTAATATTTTATTTGGGCAGGGGTAGATAGCATAATGGTTATGCAAAGACACTTTCATGCCTGAGGCGCCAAAGCCCCAGATTCAATTCCCTGCACCATCATAAACCAGAGCTGAGCAGTGCTCTGGTTGAAAAAAGAAAAAAAAGAGGTCCGGGAAGTGGCACAGTGATAAAGCATTGGACTTTCAAGCATGAGTTCAATCCCCAGCAGCACATGTGCCAGAGTGATATCTGGTTCTTTCTCTCTCCTCCTATCTTCCTCATTAATAAATAAAATATATTTTTATAAAAAATTTTAAAAAATGGGAGTCGGGTGGTAGCGCAGCTGGTTAAGTGCAGGTGGTGCGAAGCACCAAGGACCGGCTTAAGGATCCTGGTTCGAGCCCCTGGCTCCCCACCTGCAGGGGAGTCGCTTCACAGGCGGTGAAGCAGGTCTGCAGGTTTATATCTTTCTCTCCCCCTCTCTGTCTTCCCCTCCTCTCTTCATTTCTCTCTGTCCTATCCAACAACGATGACATCAATAACAATAATAGGGAATCGGGCGGTAGCGCAGCGGGTTAAGTGCAGGTGGCGCAAAGCTCAAGGACCGGCTTAAGTATCCTGGTTTGAGCCCCAGGCTCCCCGGCTCCCCACCTGCAGGGGAGTCACTTCACAGGCAATCACTTCACAAGCAGGTCTGCAGGCGTCTTTCTGTCTCTCTTCCTATCTCCCCCTTCTATCTCCATTTCTCTCTGCCTCTATCCAATAACAAGTTAAAAAAATTTAAATAACAATAATAGCTACAATAATAAAACAACAAAGGCAAAAAAAGGGAATAAATATTTAAAAAAAGAAATAAAACCTACCATTATTTAAAAAAAATATATATATATAGAGAGAGATATAGATATTTATTTATTCATGAGAAAGATAGGAGGAGAGAAAGAACCAGACATCACTCTGGTACATGTGCTGCCAGGGACTAAACTCTGGACTTCATGCTTGCAGTCCACGATTTACCCACTGCGCCACCTCCTGGACCATCCAACTTTTTACTACTCATTTTTTGGGAAGTGAGAGAGAGAGGAAGAGACAGACACAGAGAGACAGTACTACTCCATCACTCCTGGGACTGCATGCAGTGCCAGGCCAGAAACCAGGACCTCAGGCGTGACAAGGTGTGCACCCTTGGGCCCCCATCTTGGCTGCTTCTGAGGACTCCCAGGAGCAGCCCAGCGCCTCATGGAGGGTGTGTGTCCGAGCGTGCTTACTCCTCATTTCCTTGCAATCGTGGGGGACCTGTCCCACCGGAGTGAGGATGCCCAGATGGTTTGTGGGTGACAGCGACCCTATGACTGGGGGAAGTCTGGCCTTGCTCCTGGGCTTCCCTCACCCAGGAGCCTCTGGGGGTCCCTAAGGGCTATGGATTCTGCCCTCAGCGGGATTCCCTGCCCTGAGTCAACACTTCATCCACTAAACCAATTCCCTCCTCCTCCTGTTTTTTCCCCCCTTTCTTTCTCTTTTAGATTCATTTATGTTACAGCCAAGGAGGAGAGCACCAGACTTGCATTCTGAGCTCTACCCCTGGTATCAGAGTGCCAGTGTGATGATCTGGTGTTCTCTCTCTCTCTCTCTCACTCTCTCATATTAATAAAAATCAGTCTTGGGCTTCAGAGATAACATAGGGGTTATGCAAAAAGATTTTCATGCCTCAGGCTCCAAAGTCCTAGGTTCAATCTCTGCACCATCATAAGCCAGAGCTGAGCAGTGCTCTGGTAATAATAATAGTAATAATGATGATGACATAAATAAATAAATAAATCCTGGAGTCCAGGTGGTGACGCACCTGGTTGAACGCACCTGTTACAATGTGCAAGGACCCAGGTTTGAGCCCCCGGTCCCCACCTGCAGAGGGAAAACTTTGTGAGTGGTGAAGCAGGGCTGCAGGTGTCTCTCTTTTTCTCTTCCCCTCTACCTCCCCTTACCCTCTCAATTTCTGGTTGTCTCTATCCAATAAATAAAGATAATTTAAAAATCCATTTAAAGACATATAGCTACCATTTTTTGCTGCCACAGTTTTGTGCTCTCACAACTCTACCATGTCTTACCCTAACAATCATGAAACTTCCTCTTTGCCGTGCTCCCCTGTTCAGAGGGCTTGAACCTGGGTCCGTGAGCATAAGGTGTGTGCTCTACTGGTGAGGCCTTCTCCCCCCCCCACCAGTCCACTTTTCTTCTCCTTTTTTTTTTAAATATTTATTTATATATTTCTTTCCTTTTTGTTGCCCTTGTTGTTTTCTATTGTTGTAGTTATTGTTGATGTCGTTATTAGATAGGACAGAGAGAAATGGAGAGAGGAGGGGAAGACAGGGAGAGAGAGAGAGAGACACCTGCAGACCTGCTTCACCACCTGTGAAGCGACTCCCCTGCAGGTGGGGAGCCGGGGGCTCCAACCGGGATTCTTACGCCAGTGCTTGAGCTTTACACCATCTGCACTTAACCCGCTGTGCTGCCGCCGACTCCCTCTTCTCCTTCTTTATTCTAGATTTATTTGAGAGGCACACGGGGTAGCGTGCCTGCCTGCCACACATGAGGCCCTCCATTCCAATTTCAGTACCACATGGGAGCTTCGTGGACAGAGAGCTGCTGCTTTACCCTCCCTTTCTAACATAAAAGAACAAGAGAGTTGGTTTGGGGAGGGTTTCTTGGTGTGAGAATAGCATCTGTGTGAGGCTCTGAAGTCACATTAAACTCCCTTTGTTTTATGAGCAGGGAGGGTGGGTCAAGTGCTGGCTCTGAGCTCTCGGCCCAGAGCTGGATCCCCACCACCACACGCACAGTGTGCTTACTGCTCTGGCGTTTTGCTTTGCTTTTTCTCCCACCATCTCATTGATAAATTTTCTTTTTATATATATATAAGATTTTATTTATTAATGAGAAAGTAGGAGGAGAGAGAGAAAGAACCAGACATCACTCTAGTACGTGTACTGCCGGGAATTGAACTCAGGACCTCATGCTTGAGAGTCCAATGCTTTATCCACTGTGCCACCAGGACCATGATAGTTTCTTTAAAGAGGGAAGTGGGTGGTAGTGCAGCGGGTTAAGTTTACATGGCGTGAAGCTCAAGGACCGGTTTAAGAATCCTGGTTTGAGCCCCCGGCTCCCCACCTGCAGGGGGGTGGCTTCACAAGCGGTGAAGCAGGTCTGCAGGTATCTATCTTTCTCTCCCTCCTCTCTCCATTTCTCTCTGTCCTATCTAACAATGATGACATCAGTAACAACAACAATAATAGCTACAACAACAATAAAAAAACAAGGGCAACAAAAGGGAAAATAAATAAATATTTTTAAAAAAATTTTTAAAATGGTGACTTCACCGTTTTCAGCCGATCTTCGATGGACCTTGAAAAAATCATGTTAAGTGAAATAAGTCAGAAACAGAAGGATGAATATGGGATGATCTCACTCTCAGGCCGAAGTTGAAAAACAAGATTAGAAAAGAAAACACAAGTCGAACCTGAAATGGAATTGGAGTATTACACCAAAGTAAAAGACTCTGGGGTGGGTGGGTGGGTGGGGAGAATACAGGTCCATGAAAGATGATGAATGACATAGTGGGGGTTGTATTGTTAAATGGGAAACTGGGGAATGTTATGCATGTACAAACTATTGTATTTACTGTTGAATGTAAAACATTAATTCCCCAATAAAGAAATAAATTATTTTTAAAAAATTTTTTTAAAGTTTCTTTAAATGTATTTCATGGGGGGGGGGGCATGTGTGGTTCCAAAGATCTAACCTGGGACCTCAGAAATGCACATCATTTCATTTTATTTTTATTTTTGCCACCAGGGTTATTCCTAGGGCTCAGTGACTACCTGACAAATCCACTGCTTTTTTTTTTTTTTTGTCTCCAGGGTTATCACTATCAGGGCTCAGTGCCTGCACTACAAATCCACTGCTCCTGGAGGCTATTTTTCCCTTTTGTTGCCCTTGTTCTTTATCATTGTTGTTGTTGTTATTGCTGTGTTGTTGTTGGATAGGACAGAGAGAAATGGAGAGAGGAAGGAAAGACAGAGAAGGGGGAGAGAAAGACACCTACACACTTGCTTCACCACTTGTGAAGTGACTCCCCTGCAGGTGGGGAACCGGGGACTTGAACCAGGATCCTTATGCTTTGTGCCATGTGTGCTTAACCTGGTGCACTACTGCCCAGTCCCTTTCCTCTTCTTTTTTTAAAAAATAAATACAGACAGACAAAAGGGAAAGGGATAGTGAGAGAGACAGAGAAACCTGCAGCACTGTTTCCCCAAGTGTGAAGCTTCCCCCATGCAGGTGGGGACCAGGAACTTGAACCCAGGCCTTTGCTCACCGCCGGGCATCTGGAACGCAAGTCTCGCATTCTGCCCAGTGTGATTCCCCCCTGTTGAGTGTTGGCACCATACAGGCTCACAGCCAGAGGGAGAGGTGCCAGCATGGCCACATGGCGCTGGACTCAAACCCGGGGCCTCAAACATGGTGAGGCGTGCACTGTGCCAGCCGAGCCACCTCCAGGGTCTCAGGACTTGTGCTTTCCTTGAGTGCCTGCCCCACGGGCTTGATCCAGGAACACTGCTGACCCTGTATGGGGTGCGGGGTGAAGGGCTGGCCAGGTTGGGCCAGTGGGGAGCACCAGGGGCTCCGAGCGGGGACCCACACAGGTGGCTGCTGCAGTGGGCAAGTGAGCATTTGCCAAGGGAGGGTACTTGGCTGAAAGGCTGGGCCAGGGAGATAAGGACTAAGGACAGGGATGCTGGGGGTGACAGCAGGTGCCTTTGGGGCGGGAAGGGCAGGAAGGCCCAGGGCAGCAAAGCCCACTCAGGCTGGGCTCCACTTGGCATAGACAGAGCCCAGCTCCCTGTCCCCTTCCAGGGCTTCCACCTTAGACTGTAAGAGGGAGCTCACAAAGCCCACCCTGGGGACCCTCATCAGGTGGCCATGGAGGCCAGCAGGGTTGTGGGGGTCCTGCCTGTGGCTCCCAGAGAGCTGGGACCCCAGGAAGCCGAGCTAAGGCGGCTGCACCAGCACCTTGCCCGGCACCAGTGGCCAGCAGGACCACAGCTCTGGGGCGTTGTCTCATCAACCTCCTCGATGCCACCAGGGACAGAAGCCTGTTCAAACCAGTCCAAACCAAAGTGCGATTAAAATAAACTCTGACAGTTTACAAATGGGGGTAGGGTGGGGGTGGGGCTTGGAAACAAATCCAGAATCTGCTTCAGGAGCAGCTGGATGCAGGGCCCGAGGACAGTAAGGAGGGGCCCCTCTTCTTGTTCGGTGTGGGCTTTCCACCTGGACATGCCCTCCACGGGGCGGTGCTGGCTTCCTGCCCCTGCCGGCACAGAGGGCCTCCCTTTCCAAACAGTGCTGAGCTGTCGCCTGAGTCACCCAGCCAGGGTGGGGCTGGGAGAAAAGGCCAAGAGAGTTTCCCTGGGGAGACTCGGGGAGCCCGCAGCCCCGGCCTGGGTGCCTCTGGCAGAGTCAGCTCGTGGGGATGTGGCAGGAGAAGGCAGAAAGGGGAGGCGGGGGGGGGGGGGGCGCTCCCCCTGATGGTCACTGAGTGTCTTCATAGGTGGGACTTTGCACCCAGAACCAGGGCATGGGCGTGTGCTGGTCGAGCCCGGGATCCCCGCCCCAGCAGCCACGTCCTCAGCAGGGGGACCCTGCCCACACCTTGTCACCTCCTGGTGAGGTGAGGCTGCCAGGCTACTCTGGTCTCACTGTGCACCCTCCTGTGAGGCTGGGCACGGGGAGCCCCAAGAAGCCCCCTCTGGCCTGGCCTGGGGACACTGGGCTCCATGGGCTGAAGTGGGGGCACATAGGCACTGGGGGGGGGGCTACTGGAACCTGGTGGGTGGGCCAGCTGCTCCCAGGCCTGGGCAGGTCTTGCAGGAGGGGGTATCTGCTGTCAGAACACCCCCCCCAACCACGTGAGGCTGGGGTGCTGTAGATGTCACATGGAGCTGGCCTTTGGGGACTTGGGGGCTGCACAAAGCCAGCCTCCTCGGGACACCCCCTTCCCCCCCCAAACTGCAGGCTCTGTTTTGCTTCTTTATTGACTATTTGGTGGTGGTGGTAAGACAGAACATGCAGAAAGGGCGGGTGGGAGGCTGGGAACAGGGAGGGATCCCCAGGGGCCGGGAGGTGGCTCACTAGGTAAAGCACATGCTTTACTATGCACAAGGACCTGGGTTCGAGCCCCTGGCCTCCACATGGGAGCACCTGCACCAGGGAAGCTTCAGGGATGATGGAGCCCTGCTATAGTGTTTCTCCTCTCTCTCCTTCTCTTTCTGTCTGAAAAAGAAAGAAAGAAAGAAAGAGAGAAAAGAAAAGAAGAGCCCCAGCAGTGGAATCCTGCAGTCTCAGAGCCCCAGCAGTAACCATGGTGGCAAAAGAGAAGGGGGGGGTAGCCCCAAGCCCTGCCCTGGAGCCATGTCAACCACCTGCTCTGGAGACAGAGTCCTGGAGGTGGGGGCCAAGCCTGTCCCTCCCAGACTCTTCAGCAAGGGAAGGGGTGATGGTGGGAGAGGTAGCAGAGCAGACAGCAACAGGGTGAGACAAGGTGCCCGCCCTCACCTGTCTGTCTCCCCCCACCCCCCGTCTGCTCTGCCAAGCCCCCATGCGAGGGACTGTCCTTCCAGCCATCCAGGGCTGGAAGGACAGCCACAGAAGCTGTCCCCTCATAGGTCCCCTCAAACACAGCTGCAGTTCCGTCCAGCGCGAAGGTCCAGGCTGCCCCCCAGGTCCCGCTGGGCCCCCCAGGCCTGACCTTGCCTGGTGGCTCTGAGTTCCAGGGGGCCTGTCTCCTCCTGCAGGGTCCCGGGGCTGGAAGTAGGTGCCCTGGAGGCGCTGTGCGGCTCCAGAGGGAGGTTCAGGTGTCCTTGTGTCAGTCTCCACAGTATCAGACAAGCCACCCAGGGGTTGGAAGCAGTCTGAGACCCCCAGGGAGGCCACCTCAGCCTCCACCTGCTGGCGGCTGTACCTTGAAGTCCGTGAAGGCTGGTGCAGGGCCACGCCCCAGGGAGGGAGCCCCCTACAGGTAGCCGGAGACGCACACCCCACTTCTTGAACCTGGGAGCCTCAAGGTTCCTTGGGTCTGTTGTCCAGGGTGCTCAGGGTGCAGGGAGTGCAGGGCTACCTGTGTCACCAAGCCAGGGGTGACACCATCCCGGAGCTGCGCAGACCCTCCCCAGCCTGCAGGTCGCTGAGTGATCGCTGGGGAGTAAGGGGTGAGGGGCGTGAGTGTCCCCCGCCTCCCCCCTCCATCCCAGGAGCCAGCCAGAGTGTCCCCACTCCTGGGACAGTGGTTCACGGAGGCCCTGTGGCCCCTTGGGCTCACCTCAAACTTGCTCATGAACTCTGCAAAGATGCCGAAGAAGGCCTCGGATGTGGTGGCCTTGGAGTCCTCCCCGAAGAAGGCCAGAGCCCTGCCCAGCTCATCCACTGCCTGCCGCTGTAGCCCGTCCAGTGTCCGCAGCACCGGCTGTGCTGACTCCAGGAAGGACTGAGGGGCCTCAGCTAAGGGAGCTGCTTCTCACAGTGACCTCCACCCCGCAGAGGCCCCTTACCTCCTGACACCTGACGCATCCAGCCCCACCCCACCCAACCCAGCCTCAGGCTGCCTCCTCTGGGGTCACCCCGACCCAACTGCTCCAGGTGTCTCACTCAGCCCCACCTGGGGTCACCCCCACCCGGCTGCTCCAGGCGTCTCACTCCCTGTGCTTGTGGCCAGGGTCTCCTCTCCTGCCTGGACTCTACAGGGACCCTGCTCTTAGCTTTGCTGTTTTTTTTTTAAATATTTATTTATTTCCTTTTTGTTGCCCTTGTTGTTTTTATTGTTGTTGTAGTTATCGTGTTGTTGATGATGTCGTTGTTGGATAGGACAGAGAGAAATGGAGAGAGGAGGGGAAGACAGAGGAGGAGAGAAAGACACCTGCAGACCTGCTTCACTGCCTATGAAGCGACTCCCCTGCAGGTGGGGAGCCGGGGGCTCAAACCGGGATCCTTCAGCTGGTCCTTGTGCTTTGTGCCACATGCACTTAACCCACGGTGCTACCGCCCAACTCCCATCTTTGCTGTTTTTTAAACAGAGACAGAAAGGCAGAGTAGTGCATCTGATTAAACGTACACATCACAGTGCGCAAGGACCTGGGTTCATGCTCCCAGCCCCCACCTGCAGGAAGGAAGCTTCACCGGTGGTAAAGCAGGGCTGCAGGTGTCTCTCACTTCTCTACTTCTCTAGGTCCCCTTCCCCCTCTCAATTTCTGTCTCTATGCAAAATTAATTAAATGTCTTTAAAAGAGAGAGAGAGAGAGAGAGAGAGATAGACCTAGGCACCAAGGCTTCCTTCAGTGTGGTGGAGGGTGGGCTAAAACCTGAGTCAAGCACATGGCAGGACAGTGCACTGAGCTACCTTGCTGGCCCTGTCTCTCACCCAGGGACTGCAATCCAGGCTTGCGGTCCACAAGGACAGAAGGACCGTGCAGTGATTTTGGAATAAGCCCTTGCCTTCCCATACACAGACTCAGCCCAAGCTCAGGGATTCTGAAGGCCCCATGTGGGACCCTTCCCTGGACCCCATGACTCTGCCTGGAAATGAGGCCGCAGTGGCCTCTGAGCTCAGCCTGAGGACCGCGGTGCCCACTGGGGACAGACTGTGGGAGGATACAGCCATGACCACAGCGAACTTGTCCTCGCCTGAGGGTGCCATGACCTGGCAGGCGGCCTGGATCTCGGCGATGGTGCCATGGAGCTCAGCCAACTCGCTGCTCAGAGCCCTCTGGTTCACTGCGGGCCAGGGACAGATGCCTGGGTGCTGCCCACCTCTCAGGCCCTGCCCACAGTTCCCCTGCTATCCAATGCCCTCTCCTACCTTTGGCCGCCAGGGGCACGGTGGGCAGGTCCTGCGAGAAGCCCAGCAGCTCTGGGAAGTGCTGGCTCAGCGACTTGGCCAGGATGTGCAGGAAGGTGGACTTCCCATCCACTGTCTTGGTGGAGTTGAGCTGCAAGGAAGCCCAACACAGGCCCTCCTCTGGGTCCACCCCATAGGAGAGCCCCCAGCAGACCACTCCTCCAACCCAGGGATGTTCTAACAGGGTGCCCTGGACCTCCTAAAGCTTGGAGGGCCTTGGCCCAGATCTCAGAGACCCCCAGAAACCAGACCCATGGCCTCCTGCTAGCAGAACCCCCCAGCCTTTTCTGTCCTGCAAGTTTGTGGTGGGCAGGCTGTGAGTCCAGGGGCAGGCCGTGGTGTTTCATTCTCTCTGTCACACTGTCTCTCTCTGAATGAAAAGGTTGGTCTAGAAGCAGTGAAAGCTCTCACACACAAAGCCTCAACTCCCCTAAAAAATAAAAATTAAGAAAATGAATAAAGCAACACAAGGGACCCAAGAGGTGACACCACTGGACTCTTGAGTCATAGGTCTCCTGTTCGAGCCCCAACACCCCATGTGTCTGAGTGATGGTCTGATCGATCTCTTTCTTGTTTGTTAACAAATAAATATATATTTTTAAAAGAAATAAGCTGGGTGGAGTCGGGCGGTAGCACAGCGGGTTAAGCGCAAGGACCGACATAAGGATCCCAGTTCGATCCCCCAGCTCTCCACCTGCAGGGGAGTCGCTTCACAGGTGGTGAAGCAGGTCTGCAGGTGTCTATCTTTCTCTCCCCCTCTTTGTCTTCCCCTCCTCTTTCCATTTCTCTCTGTCCTATCCAGCAACGATGACATCAGTAACAACAACAATAATAACTACAACAATAAAAAACAACAAGGACAACAAAAGGGAAAATAAATAAATAAATAAATAAATATATTTTAAAAAAGGGAACAAGCCGGGGCCCTCACAGCATATTGAAGGAAACTTCAGTGCTGTGGTTTCTCTTACTCTCTCTTTGCATTTCTGCCTCTGCATGCTGTCTCTTCCTAAAATAAATAAACAATGGGCCAGGTGGTGGCACACCTGGCAGAGGACACACATTATAGTGCATAGAGATTCAGGTTCAAGCCCCCAGTCCCCACCTGCAGGGCAGGAAGGTTCATAAGCAGTGAAGCAGGGCTGCAGGTGTCTGTCGCTCTCTCCCTGTCTCCCTCTTTCCTCTTAGTTTCTGTCTCTATCCACTATAAATAAATAAAATATTAAATAGGCAAGTGAGTAATAGAAGGTACCACGAGGATATGTTCCAGAAGTACTGAGGAAGGCCAACTATCTGACCCATCCTTTCTCTGACCTTAGATCCCCTGGGGGGGGACGGGGACGGTAAGATGCCTCACCACGCTGGTAGAGGAACTGCTCGGTTAAGTCTCCTTGTCCTTCTGGAATCTTCTTTCTCTGCCCCATTGTAAGGGTCAGGGCCCTCCATCACTGCGGCCTCTCCTCTCTACTACAGCTGGGGCCAGGCCTCCCCAGCCCAGGGACAGAGCAGGCCCGTACACACCTGCTGCCCGCCCCCCTCACCTCGGTTAGGAAGTTGATCTTGAAGCCCGTAGTCTTGTTGGTTTTGGGCTGCCCATCGTTGAGGTAGTTGCCCATAGCCAACACGAACTGTAGAGAGGAGGGTGCCAGTGGGTATCTGCCTCTGGGGCTCCCCACTCTGGGGTGGGGGGCTGACCTCCAGGATCTTGGCCCACTCTGGGGTGGGGGCCGGGGCGGGGGGCTGACCTCCAGGATCTTGGCCAGCTTTCGGCTGTTCCTGAGCTCCAGAGAGGCCTGGCGCAGGCACTCCAGGCTGGCATGGATCTCCTCTGTCTTCTCCTGCAGGGTGGCCTGGAAGTGGAGGCTGCGTAGACGGGTCTTGTACTCGGGGACTGACAGCATCTGCCGTGGAGACAGGGTGGGGTTTCTCCATGCCCCCCACACCCACCTGGAGACCCCCACTGCACTGCCCCCCTTCCCCTCAGGAGAAGTAAGCACCACAGACCAGGTGGCAGCCCAGGTAGCAACCCGGGACCTTCAGTGGTGCATTTGGTAGAGTACAGATGTCATCATGAGCAAGGACCTGAACCCAAGTCCCTGCCTCCATCTGCATGGGGGGGGGAGCTTTGTGAATGGTGAAGCGGTGCTGCAGCTGTCTCTCCTCCTTGACTCTCTCCCTCTGTCTCTTGCCTTTCATCCTCTGAAACAATCAAACAAAACTGGGTGGTACAACCAGTATAATGCATGTTACCATGCTTGAGGACCTGGGTTCAAACTTTCGGTCCCCAAATTCAGGGGGGGAAGCTTCACGAGTGGTGGAGCAGTGCTGCGGGTGTCTCTGTCTCTCAGTCCCTGGCTACGTCTCTCCGTCTCTATTGGACACTTTACTAATTATTATTAGCAGATCAATGCGAGGCTCTGGCTTATGTTGGTGCTGGGAACTGAACCTGGGCCCTTTAGTTCCTCAGATATGGAAGACTTTTTTGCATAACCATGGTGTTGTCTCTCCAGACCTCTATTAGAAAAACAAATAGCGGGGATAGGATAAAGTCGTGCAAACACCATGCCCCAAGGATAGCCGCGGTGGCAGGAAAAAGAAGTCAAACTGGGACTCAGAGCTGGGGAGCTAACTCAGCTGGCTCAGCCCCCGGCACCACAAGTGCAGAAGCCACCGGCTTTTCGTAGGTGGAGTCGACGGGCGGGCAGGCACCTGCAGGACGAACTGGTCGGGCTCGCTGAGGCGGCCGGGCGCCTCGCGGAAGGCCTGGTAGCGCTGCTCCTCGTCGGCGTCGGGCGCGAAGAGCAGCAGCTGCGCCAGGTGCGCGGGCTCCAGGCGCCGGGGCTCCATGCTCATGAGCACCTGCCGCAGCTCGGCCGGGCTCAGCTTCAGGTGCGCCAGCAGGATGGCTGCGGGCGGGGCCGCCAGGTGAGCCCGACCAAGGCTCCAGCTGGGAGGTGGGCGGGGCCCAACGGGAAGAGTCACCCCCGCCAGGTGGGCGGGGCCGGGAGGAACTGGGTGGTGCCTCCAGGTGAGCTGGGGCGGGGCCTGGCATAGGGGGCGGGGCCTCCAGGAGAGCCAGGGGCGGGGCCTAAGAGGGGAGGGATCCAGGCAGGAAGCGGGTGGGTCCGCTAGGTTAGCCAAGAAGGAAGTGGGCGTGGCCCAGATGGAGGGGGCAGTCCCCAGACAGATTGACGTGTCCCAGACAGGAAGTGGAGGGGAAATTCAGCGAGCCGGGGGCAGGGCCCAGGTGTGACTGGGCGTGGCCTCCAGGTGAGGCGGGGTGGGACCGAGAGGAGTGTGCTTGAGACTGGGCAGGTGGTGGGGCCTCCAGGTAAAGCAGGGACGGGACCCGAGCAGAGGTAAATGGAGGGGTATCCAAAAGAGGGGGCGGGGCCCAACTGGGAGGAGGGCGGACCCGGACAGGAAGTGTGTGGAACCCCCCCCAGGTGAGCTGTGGGTGGGGCCTAAAAGTGAGGTGGGCGTGGCCTCCAGCTATCCTGGGGCGGGTCCTGATCGGAGTGTGACAGGGACTCGGGGACCCTCTCTGGGGGAGGGTCTCAGATGGGCTGGGGGCGGGGCTCCAGGTGGCCCGGGGTGGGCTCGGGCGGGCAGGGGCGGGGCTCTGTGCTGCTCCCCGGCTACCGGAGAGAAGAGCTGGGGCGGGCCAGGAGGCGGCTCAAGGACGGGGAGGGTCCTCCTCGCGACCGATTGAAAGGCGAAGGGGCCCTGGAGGCGGGGAGCCTAGACTCGGGCGGGGCCAGCGGGGGTTGGGACAGGGAACTGGGTAGGGTCCGGCGAGGGGCGCCAGAGCTGGGGAGACGGCAGAGCTGGGGCGGGGCCGGGCCGAGGGGGCTGGAGCCAAGGCCAGCACCTGCGCCCGGGGGCGCTCGGCCTGGCTGCGCGGCCTGGGAGGGGGTCTTCACCCAGCCGGGCGGCAGGTGCCGGGGCCCCCGCGGCCTGGGTTCCGGCATCCACCAGGGCGGCTCGGAGGCCCTGCGGCCCAGAGGGAGGGTTGTCTCCTGCCCCCCACAACCCCTCGGCCTCCCCGGGCCCTCACAGGTGTTGTAGGCCTTCTTGTGGGACAGGATCTCCACCACCTCTTTCTTCCTGAAGGGCTCGGGCCGGGGCACCGGCTCTGGAAGGGGGACGCAGGGATGAGGCCACCCACCCAACAACCTCGACAGTCCCGCCACCCCCACCCCCTAAGAGCTTGAGCAGACTCAGCCCTGGGGCCTGTCCATCCCCCACCCTCTCTGCCCTAGGATGGAGCTGGACCGGCAGGGGGCCCAACCACCTGTCACCCTCCCCCGCCCCTCCCCGCAGTGCGGCTGCTGCAGGGTCATCCCCAGAGAAGGGAGGCTTGGTGAGGGAGAGACCGAGGGATGCGGAGAGACTGTTGGGGCCTCCCGACCTCCAGCCGCTGGCTTGGAGCAAAGGGCTCGGCTTGTGTGGATATCCCCCTCCCAACCAACCTCCAGGGAACTGGGTGCTCAAGGTCCCTTCCTCAGACTTGTCACAGGGGAACTTTTGAAACGGGGGGTGGGGGGAGTCTGGCCTTTGTTCAGCATTGTCACCATCACCTTCGTCTCCAGGCTCTGAACCATGGCTAGTGCCAGCCTGGGGATTTGGGGTGGGGTGGCCCAGAGGTCGGTAGAGGCCCTCCAGGGCCCGCAGGCCACTCACTGGCAGGTTTCTGGGTGCCAAAGTGCAGCTCCAGGTCCAGGTACTTCACCATGTCGCTCAGCTTGTCATAGTCAGAGTCCTCCCCCAACTGTGGGGGGAGTGAGGGGAGACGGTGCTGGGCTCAGGGCAGTCCCTCAAGCCCTGGGACCTGGGGCAGGAGGGGCTAAGGACCCGGCTGTGGAGTGTGGGGGAGACAGTATAGTGGTTATGCAGAGACTTCCACACCTGAGCTATGACGTCCCAGGTTCAATCCCTAGCACTACCATCAGCCAGAACTGAGCAGGGCTCTGGTCTTTCTGGTGCCATTTATTATTTATTTATTTTTACCAGAACACTGTTCAGTTCTGGCTTATGGTGGTGTGGAGGATTGAACCTGGGACGTTGGAGTCTCAGGCATGAGAGTCTGTTTGCATAACCATTATGCTATCTACCCTCAGGCTCTGGTCTTTCTGTATCTCTCTCACTAAAATAAATATATAAAACACTGAAACAAACAAACAAATACCCCATGGGGGCCAGGCAGTGGTGTACCTGGTTGAGCACACATATCACTGCACTCAAGCACTGAGGTCCCCAACTGTAGGGGAAAAGCCTTGCCAGTGGTGAAGCACAGCTGCAGGTGTCTGCCGCTCTATCTTCCCATTCCCTCTCGATGACTCTCTACCCAAATCAATAATATATATATATATATGTTCTTTGGACTGCCTTGTGGACACCAACACAGTCACCTTTGGGTAACTTCATGCGGGAGTCAGGAAGACTGTGTACGCGTGTGCGTGTTAGGGGGGGCATAGAGGGACCCTGAGGGCTGAGCCTCCCCAAGGTGCTTCCCATGGCTCGCAGCCACCCACCTGCCCCCAGATGGTGCCTTCCGAGTTCTCCACCTGCTCCCAGCGCAGCCGCTTCACGCTCATGTGGCTGGTTTCGCCGCGGCGGTGGCCCAGACCGCGGGCCTGCAGCGGGGGCGCGCAGGGCACTGGCGGGGGCAGGGGCGGCGGCGGGGGCGGCACAGGCTGACCCAGCTGGGCCAGGGGCTTGGCCAGCGTCGGAGGGGCGCCCCGGGGCCCGTCGGGGGCGCGCGAGCTGGGCTTGGGGTCGTGGAAGGGCAGGGGCGGGGGCGGCGGAGGGCTGAGCGGGGGCGGGGGGATGTGGTCGGAGGCTGAGGAGTAGGTGAGGGAGCTCCCCTCCTCGCTGCTGCTGACACACTCGCTGGGGCTGCTCCTCTCCACGAAGCTGCCCTGGTCCTCCAGGAAGCTCATCTGGTGGGGGCAGAGCAAGGCCAGGGGAGGGCGAGGCCGGGGTGGGGGTGCAGGGGGTGTGCGGAGGACAGAAGGAGGCTAAGGCAGGGCAGTGGATGAGGGCGGGGGTTCTGGCAGCTTGTTGGGAGTTATAGTCTGGGTGGTCTGGCCGCCCTCGTCCTCAAGGGCCCCCCAGACCCCGTCATCCCATGGCCTGCCTGCCGGCTCACCTCCTCATAGTCGTTTTCCGGGCTCAGGAAGTCATCTACGATAGAGACCCGGGGGCCCAGCTGCTCACTTAGCACGTCCAGGAAGCGGTCAGTGTCCCGGCTTCGCACTGGCCGAGAGAAGGTGAAGAGTTTCCTCCGGCTGCTGGCACGGAGGCCCGGCTCCAGGCTGGGTGGGCTGGTTGGCCCCAGGGGGCCCCCAGGGCTGGGCTGCGGGGAGGGTGCACGGCTGCTGTCCAGGCTGGCGTAGGGGTGCGACTCGGAGCTGCTGGGGGAGGCTGGGCCCTCGGAGCACAGCGGGTAGTAGCAAGATGAAGGCAGCAGCCGCTCGCTGGACCACGAGATGCTGGACAGGCTCTTGGGTGCTGAAGAGAGGGGGCATAGCTGAGTCAGCACCCGGGCAGCAGGGTCCTCCCTGTGGGTCCCCCCAAGGCCAGAGGGGTCCAGGGGTCACGCCCCAGCCCTGGGGATGTGCCACAGGTGAGGGGCCTTCCCAGGGGCCCAGCCACAAGACCCCTCTGTCACCTCTCAAGGGTCCTGTCTGCTGTAGTTCAGAGATACAGAAAGAATGAGAGAGAACCTGCTCAGCTCTGGCTGATGGTGATGCTGGGGATTCAACATGGGACTTCAGAGCCTCAGGCAGGAGAACCATCATGCTGTCTCCCAGCCTCTTTCTCTCTTTCCCTTCCTCCCTCCCTTCCTTCCTTTTTCTTTCTCTTTTGTTCTAGAAGATGAGAAACAGAGACCTGTAGCACTGTTTTGCCACTTGTGAAGCTTCTTCTCTATAGGTGGGGTTGGGGGCTTGAACAAGTCCTGAAACACGGGAATGTGAGCTCTGGCACGAGTCACCACCCAGCTACATAGGACTGTGGTGTGTGAGCGGCCCACCAGCCCAAGCTTCTCATTTTCTAGTTTCAAAGAGTGAGAAATAGAGGGGAGCCGTGGGACTCTCCTGGTCAACCATGGTGCTCCTACGCAGTGTAGGGCTTGGACCCAGGGCCTCACACCTGGTAAGGTGCACACTCTACCGGGTGAGCCATCTCCTGCCCCCTTTAAGACTGGGCACAGAGGTTCGAGCCCCCCAGCTCCCGGCCTGCAGGGAGGGACACTTTGAAAGCGGTGAAGCAGGAATACCAAAGGAGACCACCCGGACCGAAACAAGACAGGACTAGAATGAACACAGAAACCCAGTAAATCACCCGTGAGTACAAACATGCGTGGCTGGTGACAGAGAGGAGAGAGGGGCCTAAGGAGAGATTAAGTGACTGCTAACAGTTCGACAGTTTATCAGTGGAGACACCACCTCCAGTCTGCTCCACAACAAGGGGACAGCTGAAGGGAGGAAAGGACTCCCCAGAGACTCACCAAGTGCAACTCTGAGTCTCCATTGCTACTACCCTCAGAATCTGGAGCAGCAACAGGGAGGGACACCAGGGGACAGAGATCTAACCGGGAAACTCAGGAGAAGACCTATACCTCGGTGGCATAGCTGAGGGGCTGTGAAAGTCTCTTTGCATAACCACTGGATTATCTCTGCCACACCCTGCTTTATCTCTTGGTCAGGAGTCAGTGATTAAGCTAAGAAGCCTATTGATAGTTTAAAAGCCCTCAGGCTCCCATAGCCTACAGGGAAGAAAAAATAAGAGGCTTTTACACTACTGAGCTCCAACTCAGGGATTGAAAAAACTGTTAACTTCCACCACGGTAAACCCTTTAATTAAATTACTTGGATACAAGTCAATCCAGGCGATAGTGATCAATAATTCGAAAAGTACTGATAAAGGGAACTCATAACATAATATATAAAATGGTTAAAACAACAAGAAAAAATATTGGAGACTCGAACCAGGACAAGAGTCCAGCTAAAAGTCCTCCAGAGGGTGAAGCACAAAACAACGAGTTCAATATCCAAAGATTAGCTAAGGAAATAATAACAGGAGTGAGTAAAGAATTTGAAAAAATTGTAATCAGAAATGCAGGAACAACAAATGAGAATATGGAAGAAAATTCTAATTATCTCATGGTTATTAGAGAGCTGAAAGCTGAAATCGCTGAGCTAAGAAGGCAACTAGCTGAACAAGCTAAAACAGTATCAGAGCAGGGCAACAAAATAGATGAACTCCAGAAAGCAGTAGAGGGCAGAGAGAATAGAATCTATGAGGCTGAAAACAGAATTAGCAAGATTGAGGATGAATTAGAGACAACTAAAAAAGAACTAAGAGATCTCAAAAAGAGACTAAGAGATGCTGAAAACAACAACAGAGTCCTATGGGATGACTTCAAAAGAAACAATATAGGCATTATTGGCATACCAGAGGAAGAAAGAGAAGGAGAGGAAGAAAGCATTCTCCAGGCCATAATAGCTGAAAAATTCTCTAGTCTAGACAACACCAAAGACATAAAGATTCAAGAAGCCCAGAGGGTCCCAAACAGAATTAACCCAGACCTAAAGACACCAAGACAAGCCATACTTAGAATGGAAAGGAAAAAGGATAAAGAAAGGATCCTCAAGGCTGCAAGAGAAAAACAAAGAGTCACCTACAAAGGAAAACCCATAAGATTAGCAGCAGACTTCTCCATACAAACACTACAGGCCAGAAGAGAATGGCAAGATATCTATCGAGTGCTCAATGAGAAAGGCTTTCAGCCAAGAATACTATATCCTGCTAGACTGTCATTCAGACTAGATGGAAGCATCAAAACCTTCTCAGACAAGCAACAGTTGAAGGAAGCAACCATCACCAAGCCTGCCCTGAAAGAAGTTCTGAAAGGTCTCCTATAAACAACCAGACCACCACAAATAGGACATATATCAAAACACTCTAAAACTCTACAAGAATGGCGTTAAAATATCTTCAATCTTTGATATCAATAAATGTCAATGGCCTGAATTCACCTATTAAAAGACACAGAGTAGGAAGATGGATCAGAAAACACAACCCAACAATATGTTGTCTACAGGAAACTCACCTAACTCAACAAGACAAACACAGACTTAAAGTGAAAGGATGGAAAACTATCATACAAGCCAATGGCCCACAAAAAAGGGCAGGAACAGCTATTCTCATATCTGACATGATAGACTTTAAAATAGATAAGATTTAAAAAGATAGGAATGGACACTACTTAATGCTCAGAGGATCAGTCAATCAAGAGGACTTAACAATTATTAATATCTATGTACCCAATGAGAAGCCATCTAAATACATCAAACTTCTACTGAAAGAGCTACAGCAATATATTAACAGTAACACAATCATAGTAGGGGACTTCAACACCCCACTATCTCAACTTGACAGATCATCCAGGAAGAAAATCAGTAAAGACATAAGGGAGCTAAATGAAGAGATAAACTAGAACTATTGGACATTTTCAGAGTCATTCATCCCAAGAAACTGGAATACACATTTTACTCAAATCCACATGGATCATTCTCAAGGATAGACCATATGTTAGGCCACAAAGACAGCATCAGCCAATTCAAGAGCACTGAAATCATCCCAAGCATCTTCTCAGACCACAGTGGGATTAAACTAACACTTAACAATCAACAAAAGATTAGTAACAGTCCCAAAATGTGGAAGCTCAACAGTACACTTCTTAACAACTTCTGGGTCAAAGAGGAAATCAAGGAAGAAATCAAAATGTTTTGAGAGTTCAATGAAAATGAAGACACAAGCTATCAAAATATTTGGGACACAGCTAAAGCAGTCCTAAGAGGGAAGTTCATAGCTATACAAGCACACATTAGGAAACAAGAAAAGGCACAAATAAACAGCCTGACTGCACATCTTAAAGACCTAGAAGAAGAACAACAAAGGAATCCTAAAGCAACCAGAAGGACATAAATCACTAAAGTTAGGGCAGAAATAAATAACATTGAGAATAGGAAAACCATACAAAAGATCAATGAAAGTAAATGTTGGTTCTTCGAAAGAGTAAACAAAATCGACAAACCTTTAGCCAGACTCACAAAACAAAAAAGGGAGAAGACCCAAATAAATTGGATAGTAAATGAAAGAGGAGATATCACAACAGACACTGCAGAAATTCAACATATTATGTGAGGCTTCTATGAACAACTATATGCCACCAAGCTAGAGAACCTGGAAGAAATGGATGATTTCCTAGATACCTACCAACTTCCAAAACTAAGTAAAGAGGAAGTGAATAACATGAACAGGCCCATCACAGCTAATGAAATTGAAACAGTTATTAAAAATCTTCCCAAAAATAAAAGTCCTGGACCAGATGGTTTTACAAATGAATTCTACAAAACTTTCAAAGAAGAACTAATACCTCTACTTTTAAAAGTCTTCCAGAAGATTGAAGACACTGGAATACTCCCTGCCAGCTTCTATGAAGCCAACATCACCCTGATACCAAAAGCAGACAGGGACACAACCAAAAAAGAAAACTACAGACCAATATCTCTTTTTTTTTCTTTTTTTTTTTTTAGGTGGGAAACCAATATCTCTGATGAACATAGATGCGAAAATATTGAACAAAATTCTAGCCAACCGGATACAGCAGTATATCAAAAAGATTGTTCATCATGACCAAGTGGGGTTTATCCCAGGCATGCAAGGTTGGTTTAATATACGTAAATCAATCAGTGTGATCCACCACATCAACAAAAGCAAGACCAAAAACCACATGGTCATATCAATAGATGCAGAGAAAGCCTTTGACAAAATACAACATCCCTTTATGATCAAAACACTACAAAAAGTGGGAATAGATGGAAAATTCCTGAAGATAGTGGAGTCTCTATATAGCAAACCTACAGCCAACATCATACTCAATGGTGAAAAACTGGAAGCATTTCCCCTCAGATCAGGTACTAGACAGGGCTGCCCACTATCATCATTACTATTCAACATAGTGTTGGAAGTTCTTGCCATAGCAATCAGGCAGGAGCAAGGAATTAAAGGCATACAGATTGGAAGAGAAGAAGTCAAACTCTCCTTATTTGCAGATGACATGATAGTATACATGGAAAAACCTAAGGAATCCAGCAAGAAGCTTTTGAAAATCATCAGGCAATACAGTAATGTGTCAGGCTATAAAATTAACATTCAAAAGTCAGTGGCATTCCTCTATGCAAACACTAAGTTAGAAGAAATTGAAATCCAGAAATCAGTTCCTTTTTCTATAGCAACAAAAACAATAAAATATCTAGGAGTAAACCTAACCAAAGAAGTGAAAGACTTGTATACTGAAAATTATGAGTCACTACTCAAAGAAATTGAAAAAGACACAAAGAAGTGGAAAGATATTCCATGTTCATGGGTTGGAAGAATTAACATCATCAAAATGAATATATTACCCAGAGCCATCTACAAATTTAATGCTATCCCCATCAAGATCCCAAGCACATTTTTTAGGAGAATAGAACAAATGCTACAAATGTTTATCTGGAACCAGAAAAGACCTAGAATTGCCAAAACAATCTTGAGAAAAAAAGAACAGAACCGGAGGCATCACACTCCCAGATCTCAAACTGTATTATAGGGCCATTGTCATCAAAACTGTTTGGTACTGGAACATGAACAGACACACTGACCAGTGGAATAGAATTGAGAGCCCAAAAATGAGGCCCCACACCTATGGACATCTAATCTTTGACAAAGGGGCCCAGACTATTACATGGGGAAAGCAGAGTCTCTTCAACAAATGGTGTTGGAAACAATGGGTTGAAACATGCAGAAGAATGAAACTGAATCACTGTATTTCACCGAATACAAAAGTAAATTCCAAGTGGATCAAGGACTTGGATGTTAGACCAGAAACTATCAGATACTTAGAGGAAAATATTGGCAGAACTTTTTTCCGCATAAATTAAAGACATTTTCAATGAAACAAATCCAATTACAAGGAAGACTAAGGCAAGTATAAAGCTATGGGACTACATCAAATTAAAAAGCTTCTTCACAGCAAAAGAAACCACTACCCAAACCAAGAGACCCCTCACAGAATGGGAGAAGGTCTTTACATGCCATACATCAGATAAGAGTTTAATAACCAACATATATAAAGAGCTTGCCAGACTCAACAACAAGACAACAAATAACCCCATCCAAAAATGGGGGGAGGACTTGGACAGAATATTCACCACAGAAGAGATCCAAAAGGCCGAGAAACACATGAAAAAATGCTCCAAGTCTCTGATTGTCAGAGAAATGCAAATCAAGACAACAATGAGCTATCACTTCACTCCTGTGAGAATGTCATACATCAGAAAAGGTAACAGCAGCAAATGCTGGAGAGGGTGTGGGGTCAAAGGAACCCTCCTGCACTGCTGGTGGGAATGTCAATTGGTCCAACCTCTGTGGAGAACAGTCTGGAGAACTCTCAGAAGGCTAGAAATGGACCTACCCTATGACCCTGCAATTCCCCTCCTGGGGATATATCCTAAGGAACCCAACACATCCATCCAAAAAGATCTGTGTACACATATGTTCTTGGCAGCACAATTTGTAATAGCCAAAACCTGGAAGCAACCCAGGTGTCCAACAACAGATGAGTGGCTGAGCAAGTTGTGGTATATATACACAATGGAATACTACTCAGCTGTAAAAAATGATGACTTCACCGTTTTCAGCCGATCTTGGATGGACCTTGAAAAAATCATGTTGAGTGAAATAAGTCAGAAACAGAAGGATGAATATGGGATGACCTCACTCTCAGGCCGAAGTTGAAAAACAAGATTAGAAAAGAAAATACAAGTCGAACCTGAAATGGAATTGGCGTATTGCACCAAAGTAAAAGACTCTGGGGTGGGTGAGTTGGTGGGGAGAATACAGGTCCATGAAAGATGATGAATGACATAGTGGGGGTTGTATTGTTAAATGGGAATCTGGGGGATGTTATGCATGTACAAACTATTGTATTTACTGTTGAATGTAAAGCATTAATTCCCCAATAAAGAAATAAATTATTTAAAAAATAAAGACTGGGGCATAGGGGAGTGAGAGCAGGCTCTCCTGCAGGCACAGCACCAGCACTGCTGAGGCACCTCCAAGGCTACTTTTCTGTTGCTTTAGACATGGAGATGAGAGAGGGAGAAGTAGACGGAGAGAAGAGAGACACCGTGGTGCCCCCATCCTAGGAGCACCCTGGAGCTCTGTCCAGGGCCGCAAGGACACAGCCAGCAGGCCGCACAGTGAGCCCTCTCTGGTTCAGGATCAGCGGGGGTGGGGTGGGGGGGGAGGTCCTGTCAGCTGAGCCCTCCCATGGAGTCTGCATCCCCAACTCTGTCTTGTGGCTGTGCAACAAAGAAGGGCCCCAGGGCTGTGCCTGGATGTGGGGGTCACACCCAGGCAGACAGTGGGGAGGCTAGAAGGCCTTGGGCCTAGGCCTGGTGGAGCCCTACCTGCTGAGGCTGCCAGGCTGGGCACTGGAGGAGAGACCCGGGACTTGGACGTGGTCCCCACCTTCCCTTTGAAGCTGCTGTTCAGCCTGGACTCCAGCTCCGCGTAGACGGCTGACATCTGGGGAGCAGCACGCAGGTGAGTCTATTTACCCCCTGCTCCCCCACAGCTCTATGGGGACTCACAGACTGGCCTGGGGGTCTGGGAGGCAGGGATGTGTCTAGCGTCTGGGGCCACCCACCCATTCCCCACCAGCAAAGAAGGTCAGTGCTGTCTTACCATCTTGGGGTTGGGGGTCTCGGGGAGGGAGGTGCCATCTCCGGCCTGGCGCTCTCCTGGGATCAGAGGCAGAGGCATGTCTGGGCAGTCTGCAGGCCCTGGGGAGTGAGGGAACAGTCAGGCAGGGGTAGGGCAGGCATGGGGCCCAGGAACCCCAGAACCACGGCAGGGAGAAGCAGCAAGTTCTGTGGACACCCTGCTCCAGCCTCGGCCTTGGGAGAGAGCCTGCATCTCACAGCCCCCTGGTGCCCAGGAACCTGCCACTATCGCACCAGGCGGTCTGCCCGGACCCTTACCACAGCCCAGGCTGGTGTCCAAGCCCTGTGAGCGGAGGCTGAGGCTGCGGCGGCACATGGAGGAGGCCCGCAGGGAGCTGTGGCGGTGGAGCTCTGGCACTGGCTCAGGCTCCGGCTCCGGCTCTGGGTCCAGCTCGGGCTCAGGCTCTGTAGCGGACAGCGTGTCATGGGGGGTGGGTGGGTCAGAGGGTGTGGGGTCCCTGGGCTAGGAGAGGGGGTGCAGGAGCCCAGGGATCACACCATCCTGAACAGGACACTAGTGTCTGCAGGCCCAAAGCCAAGGACCCCAGACTTCCAAATCTCAACCCCGAGTCCTGCTGCCCATGGTGGTGGGGATGGGAGTGTGACAGGCTGAAATGGAGGGGACCCTGTCATGGCAGGGGTGGGGACACACCATCCCCAAGATTATGGGCCCTAAAACATGGCAGATTGGGCACACAGACCCATCAGGTGTTTCAAGTCCAAGGTCATAGGGCCAAGGAGACAGCAGTAGTTCTGCAGAAAACTATCATGCCTGAGGCTCTGAGGTCACACACTCAATCCCAGCGCCATTGTAGACCAGAGCTGAGCTGTGATGTGATTTTAAATATTATTATTGTTAAATAATAATAATAGCAACCCAGAAGGTGGCTCAGTGGCTAAAGTGTTGGACTCTTAGGCGCGAGGTCCTGAGTTTAACGCATGTGCCACAACAGTGCTCCAACTCTCTCTCTTGTGAAATAAAAAAAGGAAGTAAGTGGGGAGGCTGATGTTAGGTATTTGGAAGTGGGAGATAACCACATCCCAGTACCAGTACCCAGTGAATTAAGTGTCATTCCCCAAAGCACATATCTGAGACAGGACCATAATTACTGTAGCCCTACCAAGAAAAATCAATGTGAAGTTCAGCCAGACTCACTAGCAGATAATGCTTCTGTTAAAACATTGAACTTGGAAAGTTCCATGAAAATGGATATTTTCGATGAGTTTTTTTCCACTTCGGCACTAAATTATTTAGCAGATGGCACCTTAGACTTACCTCATTTTGATGAGTATCTGTTTGACAGTTGAATGTTTGATAACTTTTTTAGTTTAATATTTATTATCACTCTTGGGCAAATGTACTATTTTTTTAAGGTAGTGTTTATAGTATTGTCATGAACAAAATGTAAACTACTAAAGGTTTTGCTTCTGACTCTGCTCACAAAGTAATCTTTCATAAATTAAATGATTAGGAAAAAAAAAAAAAGGAAGTAAGAAGACCCAATGTTGGAGCTGGGTGGTGGCACACCTGGTTAGGCGCATGTCACTACCATGCGCAGGGACCCAGGTTTGAGCCCCTACTCCCCACCTAAAAGGGGGATGCTTCATAAGTGAAGAAGCAGATCTGCAGGTGTCTCTCATCTCTATTTCTCTGTCTCCTCCTCCCCTCTCAATCTCTCTCTGTCTTATAAAATACAATAGAAATAACAATATTTTTAAGGGGGCCAGGTGGTAACACACTGGGTTAAGCACACATAGGACCCGTCCAAGGATCCAGGTTCGAGCCCCACCTGTAGGGGGGTGGCTTTGCAAATGATGAAGCAAGTCTGCAGGTGTTTATCTTTCTCTCCCTCTCTGTGTCCCCTCCTCTTTCAGTTTCTCTCTGTCCTGTCCAATAAAATGGGAAAAAATGGCCACGAAGAGTCAGGTGGTAGTGCACCAGGTTAAGCACACATAGTGCAAAGCACAAGGACCACACAAGGATCCTGGTTTGAGCCTGACTCCCCACCTGCAGGGGCGGGGTTGCTTCACAAGCAGTGAAGCAGGTCTGCAGGTGTCTATCTTTCTCTCCCCATCTCTGTCTCCCCTCCTTTCTCCATTTCTCTCTGTCCTATCCAATAACAGCAATAACAGGAAAAAGATGGTCTCCAGGAGCAGTGAATTTGTAGTGCAGGCACCGAGGCCTAGCAATAACCAACCCTAGAGGCAAATATATATATACATATAAATTTTTTTTAAAGGGGAAAAATGGACACCAGGAGCAGTGAACTCAAGTGCTGGCATTGAGCTCTAGCCATAATCTTGGTGGCAATAAAAAAAAATAGAAAAAGGTGTTGAAAGTGTTAAAATTCAAGTCCAAGAGCACTCTGAAGGAGCTGCCTCTCAGCTGAGCCTGCAGGGTACCCAGAAGGCTCACCCGTCATGGCCGAGTAGCCCAGGAAGCAGGCGATCTTCTCGCGGCACAGCTCCTGCTCCTCGTAGGTGAGCAGCTGGTAGATGAACTGCCACAGCACCTGCTTGGTGGGCGTATCAAGCACTGGGAACACGTCCACGATGAGAGTGTCGATGTTCCTGGGGGGGGGGGGGCAGGAAGGTTGGGGGAGCACTTCTGGCTCAAAGGATTCATCCTTGTTCAGCAGGTGGGCTCTGGGGACCATGTGACCTCGACTTCTGGGACCACATGACCTTGACTTTTGGGGACCATGTGACCATGACTTCCTGGACCTCAGTTTCCCTGTCTGTGAAATGGGGATGAAGGTTCCCCTTGACCTGGGAGGCTCACAGTGGGTAGAGCTCCTGGCTTGCATGCATGTTGTCCTGGGTTTGATTCTTTTTTGATTTTTAAAAAAATATTTATTTTCCCTTTTGTTGCCCTTGTTTTTTTATTGTTGTTGTAGTTATTGTTGTTATTAATGTCATTGTTGCAAAAGACAGAGAGAAATGGAGAGAGGAGGGGAAGAGGGAAGACAGACAGGAGGAGAGAAAGATAGACACCTGCAGACCGGCCTCACCATTTGTGAAGCGACCTCCCCCCCACACACAGGTGGAGAGCCGGGGGCTTGAAGCAGGATCCTTAAGCCAGTCATTGTGCTGTATGCCAAGTGCGCTTAACCCGCTGCACTACCACGCGACTCTCCTGGTTTGATTCTTGGTGACACTCTGGTTCTCAGCTCCACCCCTCCACCCCATTTAATAAATATATATATTTTAAAAACCATCAGGTGCCGGGTGGTAGCACACCAGGTTAAGCACACTTAGTGCAAAGCACAAGGACCACACAAGGATCCCAGTTCAAGCCCCCTGCCGGGTGGTAGCACACCAGGTTAAGCACACTTAGTGCAAAGCACAAGGACCACACAAGGATCCCAGTTCAAGCCCCCAGCTCCCCACCTGCAAAGGGGGTTCACTTCACAAGCAGCGAAGCAGGACTGCAGGCGCCTCTCTCTCTCCCTCTCTCCCTCTCTGTTCTCCCCCTCTCTTCTCAATTCTCATCTGTTTTATCAAGTGAAAAAAAAATAGCGGGAGTTGGGCGGTAGCATAGTGGGTTAAGCACGCGTGGCTTAAAGTGCAAGGACCGGCATAAGGATCCCGGTTCGAGGCCCTGGCTCCCCACCTGCAGGGGAGTTGCTTCACGGGGTGAAGCAGGTCTGCAGGTGTCTGTCTTTCTCTCCCCCTCTTTATCTTACCCTCCTCTCTCCATTTCTCTCTGTCCTAACAATGATGACATCAATAACGACAATAATGACAACAACAATGAAAAAAAGGGCAGCAAAAGGGAAAATAAATTAAAATAATAATAAATAAAAAATAAAAATAAAAATAGGGGCCAGGTGGTAGCGCAGTGGGTTAAGTGCACATGGAGTGAAGCACAAGGATCCTGGTTCGAGCCCCCCGGCTCCCCACCTGCAGGGGAGTCGCTTCACAAGCAGTGAAGCAGGTCTGCAGGTGTCTGTCTTTCTCTTCCCCTCTCTGTCTTCCCCTCCTCTCTCCATTTCTCTTGGTCTTATCCAACAACAACAACAATAACAACAGTAATAATAATACGAACGATAACAAGGACCACAAAATGGAAAAAATAGCCTCTAGGAGCAGTGGATTTGTAGAGCAGGCACCAAGCACCAGCAATAACCCTGGAGGCAAAACTAAATAAATAAAATAAATAAAAATAGGAAGGAGAAGGAGAAAGAGAAATGGTCACTAGGCAATGTGGATTCGTCTTGCAGATGACAAGTCATAGTGATTGCTGTGGTGGAAAAACATAAAATAAAATAAAAATCGAATGAGTAGTCAAACCCTGCTCCGCCCATGTGATGGAATTTTCTTTAGTTACTTCTTCTTATTTTTCTACCAGGGTTATCATCGAGGCTAAGCAGTGCTCTAGTCTATCTGTCTGTCTCTCTCTATAGAATAAAACAAACATACATTTAAAAGGAGAAGAGGAGCCGCCACAGCACCTGAGCTTCCTCTGCTGCCAAAACACCACACAGGTGGAGCCAGGGTCTTAGCCTATGCTGCAGGTGGCAAGGCCCAGCTTCGACCTCCTGGGCTCGCTCTTTCTGGCCAGGGACAAACCTTTCTTCCTCCCCCACCCCTCGCCCTCTCTCTCTCCTCTTTCTTTCTTTTTAATTTTTTAAAATATTTATTTATTTTCCCTTTTGTTGCCCTTGTTGGTTTTTATTGTTGTTGTAGTTATTGTTGTTGTTGTTTTCATTCTTAGGACAGAGAGAAATGGAGAAAGGAGGGGAAGACAGAGAGGGGGAAAGACACCTACAGACCTGCTTCACCACCTGTGAGGCAACTTTCCTGCAGGTGGGGAGCCGGGGGCTTGAACCGGGATCCTTACCGGTCCTTGCGCTTTGCGCCATGTGCGCTTAACCAACTGCACTACCTCCCGACTCCCTCTTTCTTTTTCAAAGATTTATTTACTAATGAGAAAGACAAGAGGAGAAAAAGAAACAGACATCACTCTGGTACATGTGCTGCCGGGGATTGATCTTGGGACCTCATGCTTGGGGGTTTGAACCCAGGTCCTTGTGCACTGTAACATATGCACTCAGCCAGGTGCGTGGCGCCACCCCTTCCTCCTTCCTGCCACCAGGGCTATGGCTGGGGCTCAGTGCCAACTGCTCCTGGTAGCTATTTTTTAAAAAAATATTTATTTATTCCCTTTTGTTGCCCTTGCTGTTTTATTATTGTTGTTGTTATTGATGTTGTTGTTGTTAGATAGGACAGAGAGAAATGGAGAGAGGAAGGGAAGACAGAGAGAGGGAGAGAAAGATACCTGCAGACCTGCTTCACTGCTTGTGAAGTGACTCCCCTGCAGGTGGGGAGCCAGGGACTCGAACTGGGATCCTCACGCCAATCCTTGTGCTTTGTGCCGTCTGCGTTTAACCCGCTACGCTACTGCCTGACTCCCCTGGTAGCTATTTTTTACTTTTACTTTTTTTTTTCTATTTTATTTAATAGGAGAGAGAAAGAAGTTGAGATGGGGGGGGAGGGTAGAGAGGATGAGAGACAGAGAGACACCTGCAGACCTGCTTCACCACCTGTGAAGCTTCCTACTGCAGGTGGGGAGCAGGGGCTCAAACCAGGTCCTTGCAGGGTGATTTGTGGCCTAACCTGGTGTGCCACCATGCCGCCCCCAGTACAGACACTCTAAGACCGGAGTGTGGGGACAGTGACTGCTCCAGGGACAAGGCTGTCCTTTGGCCTGGACACTGGCGAGCAGGGTTCAGAGTCACTGTGTGATGACCCGAGGGCAGCACCAGCTGCTGTTTCCTGGGTGCCTGCCCTATGAGCAGGGGACCCAGCAGGACAGGAAGACCCTCGATGAGTGGGTGGGATCAGGCCCCCTCCACGCAAACCCGCCCGGCCGCCAGCACCTGTGCTGGAAGAAGCTCTCCAGGGCCCGGCAGACGCCATAGCGCTCGGGGGGCGTGAGCAGGTGCTCCAGCTGCTGGCTGAAGGTGAGGCCCTGCACACGGATGCTGCCTGGCAGGATGTCCGCCACCCACTGCAGGGAGGTGAGCGCCGAAGACGGGTTGGGCGAGTCCAGGGAGTCTGTGTCTGGAGGGAGGGGACAGGGAGGAGAGGCACGGGTCACCCCTCCCTGTGACTATGGAGCTGGGGAGGCGAGCACGGGGGGGGGGGAGGGGGTCGGCTGGGAAGCCCCATGCGTGGAAGCAGGGTGGCAGGGGCGGGGCGGGCTCACCGCTGGGGAACGGGACGAGGCCCTCCTCCACCACCAGTGTGGGCATGGCGCCACTGCCCTGCAGCATGGATACCACCTTGTCGTGAGAACAGCTCCTGCCAATCACAGAGGCCACTCAGCCCACAGCCCCTCCCACTCGCTCCTCTCTGGGGGGCCCATGGGGGGGAGGGGTACAGGAGGGCCCCCTGTCACTCTGAGGTCCAGTCCCCCTCTGGATATCAGACAGGTGGCCCCGGGACTCGGGGTCCCTGGCATGGAGCTGGCGCATTCTGCTTGGAAGGATGAAGGGACATGCAGGCCTGGACAGACTCCGGAGTTCCCAGAGGGGCTGGGAGATAGCGCAGCACAGAATTATAAGCCCAAGGCCTCCAACCACCCAGGTTCGATGCCCCATATTGCATATGCCAAAGTTAGCAGGACTCCAATATCTGTTTCTCTCTCTGAAAAATAAGGTGTTCTTCTTTCTTGTTTTCTTTCTTTCTTCCTCTTCTCCTTTTTTTTTTTTCTTTTTCCTCCAGGGTTATTGCTGGGCTCGGTGCCTGCACCATGAATCCACCGCTCCTGGAGGCCATTTTCCCTCCTTTTTGTTGCCCTAGTTGTTGCAGCCTTGTTGTGGTTATTATTGCCGTTGCTTTGTTGTTGGATAGGACAGAGAGAAATGGAGAGAGGAGGGGAAGACAGAGAGAGAGGGGAGAGAAAGATAGACACCTGCAGACCTGCTTCACCACCTGTGAAGCGACTCCCCTGCAGGTGGGGAGCCGGGGGCTCGAACCGGGATCCTTACGCCGGTCCCTGCGCTTTGCGCCACGTGCGCTTAACCCACTGCGCCACCGCCCGACTCCCTCTCTTCTCCTTTTTTAAAAGATCTACTTACTTATGCATTGAGGGAGCGAGAGAGAACCAAAGCACCAACCAAAGCATGGCACACATG